>NC_056732.1:1785106605-1785177973 GCF_019279795.1 Protopterus annectens
CATTTTTTTTTAAAAAATTTGTAACTATACAATACTGTTATTTCTTCAATAATATATACATTAAATTAAAAACTTTATACTAGTGGCACAAATGCCCTGCTGTAAACTGTAATCTGTATAACTGGAACATGCATATGTGCAGTATATGCACATTTCAAGGATTACTTTCAGCAGTCTGTAGTATAGTGTGTGTATCTGTTAGGACATATACTTAAATATAATAGTTCAGCTAGAAGAGTTGTATAACTGAATTATTGCATTGTATGTCACATATGATGGTACTGATTTTATCTTTTTTTTTCTTTCACCCCAATCCTTATGTCTCTTTTTAAAATAAAAATAATAAAACGTCTCCAGCTAGAAAATTAAGACAAGGTCAGTGAACCTGTATTAAGTATCTGTATTTCCACGGAAATACTATATACTTACTTTGTTTTCACTGGAACCAGGAAAGTTTGTGGAAGGGTTTAGCCCTGCTCCACTCACCCTCACTGCACTCGGGTTCGCTATGCACCCCACCCTGCCCCCATATCCCACCCGCCCCAGTACCTCTAAATTTAAACCTATCAAAGCCCCTCCCCTACTCATACTAGCCATACAAAATCTTTGCTGTAGCAAAAACCCCATCCCTCTATCCACCCACTACTTACATATTAATTAGAATCATCCCCTCTGTTAACAATGACTCTCCCACTCACAAAGCTAACTGTAACACTCAAAATCCCAACTCTCCTTCTACCCCTCTTAATAATCCCTTACCTGCTTACTTTCTATGAGAACCAGCAATGCCTAGGGCTCCAACTCCCTTTACATCAAACCAGTACCCCCATAATCCCATCTCCATTCGAACAACTAACTTACTACCCAGCCTTTATCTCAATCCCTACCTTGATGCATCTTACTAGGTTAAGACGAACTTACTCCAAATACAAGTACCATCATAAGCTACTGTATAAAGTCATGAAGTATCTAAATAAACTACAAAAAAAAACTGACTGAGGACAGGGATATCCACCCTAACCCTGGACCATCCCCTAATCAAGGCCCTTCCAACCAAACTACCATAAATAGACCCTCTAAATCCATCCTGGCCTACCACCTAAACATAAGAAGCCTGAATAATAAAGTACACAACCTACATGCCCTCTTAGCTGTCAACTCCCCTGACATACTGTGTTTAACAGAAACCTGGCTTAAACCATCAACCTCAGATAATGTAATACTACCACCAGGGTATAATGTACTTAGAGCTGATTGCTCAACCAGAAAGGGAGGTGGGGTAGCTGTACTGTATAAAAACACACTTCACGTTACAATTGTCCCCTCTCAACCACCCCAAGCCCAAAATGTGGAAATCCTGGTTACCAAACTACAAGTTAATAAAAGTAAATGCCTAAACTTAATTTGCATATACATCCCACCAGGTAACAATATAAGCACCCTAGAAGCCATTCTTAGCTGGCTATCGACTAGTTTCCCTCAAGAGACTATCGTCATGGGAGACTTCAATATTGACTGGAGCTCATGGTCTTCTGACTCTCCCTCCACCCATATTAACCTCTTTGGGTTCTCCCAGCTCATAAACTCCCCAACCAGACTAGGTAAACCCAATCAAAAAGAGAGCATTCTTGACTGGATACTCATCAACTGTCACCCTCACCTATATGAGTCAGGAACTCTCCCAAATGACCTCAGTGATCACCTTATCACATATGTACTTAAAAACAGAACAGGTAACACACACCTACCCACCTATAAGTCAGTCAGAAGTATAAAAAACTTCAACTCCATTAAATTTCTATCCAAACTCAAAGCTTGTAATTGGTCAGTACTAAAAAACCTTCCCCTGGACAAAGCTGTTGATTATTTTATACCAAATTTCTAGACATATTTGATTCTCACGCCCCAAAACGATCAATTAGAATTAAAACAAAACTCGTCCCATGGCTTTCACAAGCCTACAAATCTAAAATCTTACTCAGAAATAAGGCATGGGCCAAGTGGCATACTACCAAAGCCTCTAGAATGAATTAATTTCCAGCAACTAAGAAATGAGACAAAAAAATCCATCTTTCTTGACAAAAAAAAGTACTACTGCCACCTGCAACAAAAGAATCAAAATAACCCCGCAAGTTTTGGACAGGCATAAATAGTCTCCTCCACCCAGGCCGATCCTCTACCCCTCCACCCGCAGCTTCCTCTGACAAAAGTGCCAAAGATGTGGCAGATACCTTTAACAGTTTCTTCACTGAAACTATTCAGGCTCTAGCCAGACAATCAACTCCTGGTGCCTCCATCACAAATACTCCTATACCAAATTCTCTGCTTTCTTTCAGCCTCCAACTGGTCTCTACATCCCTCATCCAATCCCTAATAAAAAAGCTAAAGCCAACTGCCCTTTCAGCGGACCTTCTCCCAGCTGAATATCTGCAAATTGCTGCAGATGCCATAGCACTCCCCACCTCAATACTAATCAACAGAACCATATCAGAAGCCACTATCCCCTCCATCTGGAAAATATCCCATGTCATACCTCTCCATAAAGGCGGCACATCCACTGAACTATCGACCTGTAGCAATCCTGTCCCCACTGGCCAAAATCATGGAAAAGTGCATGCACAAACAACTTCTTCACTACCTCACTCAGAATAAACTACTGACCAACTCTCAGCATGGCTTTTGACCCCATCACAGTACCTCCACAACCCTCCTTTCCTTCACCAATGTTATCAACCTCAACCGGAATAGTAACAAAACTTCCACAGCCCTCTTTCTAGATCTGCCGAAAGCTTTTGATATGGTAAATCATCAACTACTAATACACACTATGAAAACCCTATCCTTTGTTAACCAAGCCCTGCAATGGCTCCAAGCCTATCTGAATGACAGGAAACAAGTTGTTTTTGGTAGAACAAGCTCTCTTGCCTGTTATCCAATACCATGGGGGTTCCCCAAGGCTCCATATTAGGACCTCTTCTGTTCCTAATCTTCATAAATGACCTCCCCACAGACATCCCAGATACTACCAGATACTACCTGCATTCAGTATGTGGATGACTCCACATTGGTCTGCTTTGACACCTCTCCAACTAATCTACTCCTAAAAACTCAGACTATTTTTGCCACAGTTGAAAACTGGCTCTCAAATAGGTGTCTAATCCTAAACCCAAATAAAACCAAGATGCTACTTTTCTCACCCACCCATAAGTCCCCAGCAGCATCATTTACCATAACATCTAAAAACGGGACCATCATCACCCCAGACCCCTTCACCAAACTCCTAGGAGTTATTATCGACAATCTTCTTACTTTTAATATCCATGTAAATCAATCCATCAAATCCACAAATAAAAAACTAGCGTCACTTTACAGGATAAAATCTTTCCTTACACCACCAACCATTGTAGCCATAGCCCAATCCCATCTTCTTTCTTCCCTCCTATACGTCTCTCCCATACTTACTAACCTAAACAAATCTGACCTCAATAAGCTCTCCAGCTGCTATAATAACATTGCCAGATTTGCCACTGGCTCACCTTATAGAACTCACCACTGCCTTAACCTAAGAGAACTAGGCTGGTTAGAGCTGCAAAGCCTCCTACAACTAAATCAACTTATAGAAGCTCATAAATTTCTTAGGGACCCAAATAACACCCCTGCACTGGAAAATATTATTACTCTATACAGTAATCTAAGCTCACTCCGCTCAGCAAATAGACTGCTTGTCCAAACAGTCAAAACTAATAATAAATCTGGACACTCACTATTTGTAAATGCCATTGGTAAAATATGGAACTCCCTCCCTGACCACCTAACTCTTACCACCTCATTAGCCCAATTTAAGAAAAGACTCAAACTTCATTTCAAATCACACTGGTTATGTCCATGCTCAAGCCCTGATTAAATGCCTTCATCTAATTTCTAACTACTCCTTGAGTTACCCATCTCCTAATTTTTAATGCCTACTCTGTACATGACAACTTGTTCTCAGACTGTAAAAGTTGCCTTTGTCACAAAGTATGCAGTTTTTTTTAACTGAAGTATGTAGTATGGAATCTCAACAGGAGGAAATGTTTTTTATAAACTTATTCAAAGCCAGCATTTTTTTGTTGGTTTTTACCTGTATCACTAGCTGGCATAACCTTATCTGGCACAAATGAAGTTTTTTATGTAAAGTACACTACATGTTATTACCTTTTAGACTTCTTCTGCTAATGAATGTTTCTATGTAAATATTGATATATGTTTTTTATGGGTCTATATTAGAACATCGAAATTTCACAATTTTGAATGTTCTAACATCGACCCTATTCAGCGAACGCTGACAACATCGAACATGCAGAACAGTGAATTTTTTCCTAGGGAAAACATTTGCTGTTCCAAAACACATACACACAACACAAGCACACCAAACAAACAGCAATCCACACACATACACCTAAAATCTTATAGCTAACCCTACACTAAACTGTGCAAATACCACTAACAATCCACTTACCTTAACCCAAACCCTAACACTAAGGTCCGTCACTATCGCACACTCACCTCACCCGTGCCCTAGCCCTAACTCACCTAACCCACCCTAATCCTCACGTCCACACAATTGCACACATACCTAACCTGCGCCCTAACCCTAACTCACCTAACCCGAGCCCAATTGCACACTTACCTGAACCCAACCACAGTGTTGAAAATAGCGAAATGACAGAAATGGACAACCAAATTCTTTCCCTAGGAAAAAAATCGTTTTTCTGCTGTTTTGCTATTTTCAGCGTTCACTGAATAGGGGTTGATATTAGAACATTTGAAATTGTGAAATTTCGATGTTCTAATATAGACCCGTTTTTATTACCTTTTCTGACTGCATGTTTTTTGACTGAGCTATTCTGACTGTATTGTGTTTATGGAGCTTTTCTCCCCGGGCCTCTACTAAAAATGGATATGTATCCAGTCAGACTAACCCGGTCAACAAATGTAAAATAAAATAAAATAAATAAAAATAAATCAATAAATAAATTTTCTATTATGTGTCATCAAAATCCCTCCATGTTATCCATGTGTACCACATCACTAAATGCTACACAGCACAGTGAGGTAGGCCATCCCCAGTGGATCAGCCTGCCTCCTCTCCATTGGCTCCAGCATTGATGCCTAGCACATCTGCAGCCAACTTTACAGCACTGCCTCTGCTGCCCCTGCACTACGTGTGCCCTCAAGCAGCACTGCCCAGAAGCTGGTGCACTGGTACCTTCCAGGAGTAGTGGCAGAGGTGGTGATTTCACCACCCACAAGGAGATGCCAGGATTGGTGTGTAAGGCTGTGCCACTGCACCATTGTTTTATACTTACACCAGATGGAGAGGCTGCTCTTCCTCATGGTCGATAAGAGGAGGAGATGTCATGCACTCTAGTCACCAGAGGAGTAAGGGGACAGTGATGCCAGTCCAGTGGATGAGGACTTGATTCTCACTGTCTCCAGGCTTGATACCCATGAGCCTGCAATGTCCCCTCCCTCACCCCATAGTGTCTCCCAACCTTTTGTGTCCATTGCTGTCCCTGTCTCTTGTCTTATTTGTCTTGTTTGTTTTCATTTGCTTCCTCACCTACCCAACTTACCTGACCCAGACATACCTATGTCCCTTACCCAGCAGTCCTCTCTTATTGAATTTAAAAAAGGGCACCTGTCCCGCAAAAAAAATCATCCCATACATGGCTCTCCATTTTGCACACATTTCTTCTTGACACACTGTATGCAGTCCAATTGGCTATACAACATGATTGCATTGTTGCCACCCCCTTTGTGGTGGTGATAGTCCAAATTCAGGTAATATTCTGCACATATTTTCAGTTTAGACTGTTAAAGAAATGGATACCTATGGTTCTTTTCTACTGACCTCCTGTGTATTCCTGTATTGATTTTCCTTTGTTCTTCCTCCTGCTTGCTCCCCATTTCACTACTTTTCTCTCTACCCAGTTTTAATACCTTTAATGTAGTCCAAAATAAAATCACACACAACACACATAAGTAGCAGAAAAAGCAATGGATCCCTTCACTTTTTGGGCTCTATATTTACGAGTTTTGCATTATGCGCCAATGCACAGTGACAGTGAGCAGCAGTACAATGTTGCAGTTATCTCCATGCAATGAACACAACTTCACTGTGCTATGCCAATACACAGCAACACATGTACTAGAATGAATTCATGACACTGCATTATCACTGTTTATTTAAAAGTCTTCAAAATTATTAGATACACCTGGAATCAAACTTAGTAGCATCTGGGCTCAAAACAAAATGTGTCAGTCTATTTACACCTACTGCCACAGAGTCAGTTAAGCAGCAGGTGTGTTTTGTAGACTCAATACTAATTCTCAGACTTTTGCAATGTGGCTCATGTTTGTGCTCTGCTTAACTATACACAAACATGGAAAGTATTGAAAATGTGTATCTTGCATGCTGAAACACTTTGCCAATTGTCACACAAACCCACTGCATGCTGTTCTATGGAAAAGTAAATATTATTATGTATTACTGCTGTTTACTGTTAATTTCCTGTCTGTGACATGAAATTGCATATGGAAACATAGCAAACTGAAGGCCCTATCTCACAATATGTCACATATTTATAATTCAGCCATGTGATGCCTCCCCCCAGCACAGCAACCCTTGTGTCTCAGTACTTTTTCCTCACATATATCACCTACACTACAGACATTAATGTCAAATGTTGTGTAATATGCAATGCACATCAATCCAGTAACATACAGAACTAGAATGATTAATCCATAAGCATAACAAGTCTTATCTGCAAGGTTAAGGATGGAATAGCATGGACCTTACCCACAGGAACATAGGTGACCTTCAACATACTTCACCCAACCTATTTTGGCTTTGTCAAGGACAGATCTTGCTTATTAAACCTTGTGGACTTCTTTTATAGTGACCCCAAAGACCTGGATGAGGGATAACAGAACATACTGCCTATGTTGAGTTATCCAAGGCCTTCAATACTATCCTCATTCAGGTATCATAGAGAAAATCTCCCATCTGGCAATTAATCCATACATTACTAGATGGTTAGCCAACTTGCTCACTGACAGAACACTTACTGTTAAAGTTGGGGACTGCACCTCCACCACTATACCACTTACCAGTGGAAAACCACAAGAATCTGTGCTGGGCCCTCAACTGTTTGGAAACAATTTATCTGAAGTCAAGGGAAAGGTAGATGGCCTGTGGCTTACCAAGTTTGCAGATGACTGTCAACTGGATGCAGTTATGTACAGTTCCCCAACTATGTTAACATTTTACAGAAGGGGCTGGCACAGAAAGATGATTGGTGCCAAACACATGGACTGAACCATAAAGCAAAAAATGCCTCATTGTCCCCTTTGGCAATGAAGTACCCCTGCTAATTATGATATGCATAGCAACCCTTTAAGCTCAAACACAGTGTTGTGAGACTTGGAAAAACATGTTGATAGCAATCTACACTTCAATCACCATGTGTACATAGTGCCAAGACACACATTCTACATTGTACACCTCATAAATAAGGCCATCGCAACAAAGACCAGGGAGGTCATAGCTCTGCTGTGCTCTATCCTTATCAGACCACTATTTGAGAACACTGCTCCCTTCTTTCTGTACCTCAACAGACACCTGCAGCAACTGGAGAAAACAGAGATTTGTGACCAGGAGAATCCAGTGCCTCCAAACATGACATACATGGAAAGACTGAAAGACCTGTCACTGTACTCAGTATCTTGCAGGCTGCTGAGAAATGACCTATGCCTGGCCTAGAAAGCAGTCTCAGACCCTGCCCCACTAGAAATGCTGGACATCTGCAAATCAAATGGGACAAGAATAACTTGCTCCATGGATCTCAACCTAGCCCGTGACATAAACAGAACATGATGGTGAGACAGATATATCTCCCAGAGATTGCCATTCCTCTGTTATAGGCTCCCACTGCATGTGAAGCAGTGCTCCTCAATGATCCTATTCAAGTGCAACCTTGACAACTGGCCGGATGATTGTAAATTCACCCCTGCGGTAGCACCTATGTTACTCAAGGACAGGGCCAGTCAGTGATTTTCACAAAACTGCTCTTCTAGCAACAACCATCTAACTATGCTCAATAAAGGTATTTGTGTTTTTATGCAGCTAGGCTTGAAAACACCCTAGGGCTGTTAGTCTAGTAACCTCCTATGAACCTATGAAGCTATGACTGTATGCAGGCCTCCCAACATATTCTCTGCAACATGCCCTACTGAAGTCATCTTATCCACTATAAGTTGACTTGCATGCTTATCAAAGTCAGACTTGTCCAATGGCACTTGTGTAAAGTACGGAGTTCTGTAGTCTGTGTACTTAGATAAGTAGCGGTCCTGTACTCACTGCAGTCAAGTGTGTGTGTGTGTGTGTGTGTGTGTGTGTGTGTGTGTGTGTGTGTGTGTGTGTGTGTGTGTGTGTGTGTGTGTGTGTGAGAGAGAGAGTCTAACCAGAAAAGCAGAAGTGTCTATTCTATAGTTACTGCTCCCATCACATGGAATGACAGTATTTCAATACTTGCAAATGCCTGCACATCCATTTCCTGCATGGTTTCCAACATCTTCTCTCCATGACCCGCTGATGCCATCCACTACAAGTTGACCTGCTGTCTTTAAAAGTAATACTTGTGCAGTGGAACTTGCATAATTTACTGAGTTCTGTAGTCTGTGTACTTAGATAGGTAAGGATTGTATTCTCATTGTGTCCAACTGGTTGTGTGTGTGTGTTTGTGCTCTTGCCTGGTATTACAGAATGCCTTTTACACCAGCATGTGGGGCACTGTTATTACCATATTCTCCTCAACACACACTGCTGATGTCATCAGCTATAAAGTGTTGTCTGAGAAACTCTAAGGCAGTCTTCAGATGTGATGCCTGCCTTAAATACAGAGTTCTGTAGCCTGTGTACTTAGAGAGGAAGGGATTCTATTCTCATTGTGGTCAAGTGTGTGTGTGTGTGTGTGTGTGTGTGTGTGTGTGTGTGTGTGTGTGTGTGTGTGTGTGTGTGTGTGTGTGCTTGTGCTCTTGCTTGACATTACAAAGAGTCTTTTACATCAGCATGTGGGACACTGTTATTACCATATTCTTCTCAACTGACACTGCTGATGTCATCAGCTATATCTGATTTGTGGATATGCACTATTCACACCAGGACAGGGTTAGAGACTGGCTTGGAGGCCAGGCAGAAGCACCTTATCCTATACAATATAGATTACAGTGACATGGCTTTCAGTCTATCCACATACATCATGGCATGGTTTGTAGGCCCCATGTTTTCTTGGTGAAGAAACCCCTGTGGTCTCTCCAGCTGCTGCATGTGTCTGGTGAGGTACAAGCAAAAGAGAGCATTATAGTCTATTAGTGTTCTAATGAGGTTCGAGTACAATGCTGTCTTACAGTCTTAAGATCTGACTATGATGGCATGACTTATGATGTACACAACATAGGTTTTCAATACCAGTGTGGACACTTGGTGGTCGAAGTTTAGATTGCTGTCTACATGTGTTCCCAATGCTTGCTTCACTGGGTTTTAGCATAGCAGGACTGTTGTCAATGATGTAATTAGCATGGAATTCCACTTTTGAGAAGGACAAAATAAAGACACATTTCTGCATTTATTTGTAGTTCATGTGGCTTTGTCCCCACTCATTAGTCTGTTGTAGCCCCTCCTGTAGTATGTTATCATCATTACTGGACTCAATGATTGCACCATGGATATGGACAGTCATTACTAAATGCAATCCTGAGTACTGACTAGCATATCTATGGTATTACATTGGGATGAAATGGCTAGGCTTGAAATGACCTCCGGGTTGATAGCCTAGTAAACTTCTATGATCCAATATACAAGAATCAGCAATCCTGGTAGGCCAAAGGCCATATGCTTTAGCCTGAGCTGTTGGGAAATATATTCTAAACAGTAAAGGTCCAAGTACAGATCCCTGGGATACACCAATGGTGATAGCTCTAGAGTACAGGTTGATTCAGCAACTTACACAGTATGTGTTCTGTTGGGGAGCCAATTGATTACCCATCTAGTAATGTAAGGGTTAATCCCCATCTGGGAGAGTTACTGAATGAAACTTGAGTGGGGGATTGTGTAAAAACCCTAGGCCAGATCAAGATAGGCAGTATGCACTGTCTTACCTTCATTAAGGCCTATGACATGAATCAATGGGCTGTGACAACATCACAGATTAACTATGATTTGACTCAGCACATACACATTCCAGAGATAGTTGAATACACACTTCAACACACCCTCCACATGGGCTATGTTCCTGTAGAAGATGTATGTCAGCATGCATCCATCTGAGTTGGGGAGACAACACCTGATGCATGCCTCTCCTCAACTGTGAGGTAGACCAAACTGTCATAATGGACCTTTTCTAAATGGACACTAGTAATATCCCAGCTGTGTGCAGCAGACATGTCCGAGGTGTTAATGCTACATCAGGTCTGTTACATCTGATAGATGTCCTCAAAGAGGTCATCTAAGGCATGCATCCTGTTAAACTTGACTAGGGCAATGCATTTGACACAAATCCACAATGAGATATTCAATCATCAGTGTCAGATGTGGTCATAAACAGCTATATTACCAAGTGGGTAGACCCGGTGGGTCACATATGTGGCATCTAACTAGGTTGAAATGTGTGAAGAGACCTATATTGCAGGTCCAGTGATCAGGTCGGTACATCAGGGCTGTCTGCTAAGCCCTTTCCTGTCCATTATTGAAGTAATGGACATCGCAGATGACATACACATCTTGTGTCCAAACAACTGTCTGAAGGACTACAGACTGTGAGCAATCATTGACTCCAACTGTGATATTAGTATAATACAGACAGTATCAATACACACCAAAGACTGCTGCCACAACCATGACAACACCTGCAATGACAATAAAACATGGGGGGATTGGTTATATCAGGAAAACAAACACACAACTTAAGTATAATGTGGACATCACACCTTATAATCAGACCAATAGGTATGTTACTTCTGTCCTGGGATAGATGGTAAGTGAAACATCCACTAGCTTGTGGTCACAGTGCAGACTACTCCCTTGTATGTAACACAAGTACTGTGTATGTGAATGACATCCACATCAGAGGCCATAATAACTCCATGGTTCCCAGCCTTCATCATACCAATAACTGAGTGCAATGCACCCTTGTTCATGTACCTCCCTCCACATCTTTCACTAAAGTATAACACCTTTGTCACAGTGAGCTGTCACACAGCTTCTTGGCTATACCTAGGTATTCTTTAAGTGGTATAAACATTACTGTCTGATGGTGTGTGGAAACCACATCAAGTTATTACACCAGACGCATGTGTGCTACCTGTTCTGGTGATGCACACAGTATATACACAGGTGTTTGACAACATTAATGGTGTGGATAACACACACACACACATATATATGCCTCATATATATATATATATATATATATATATATATATATATATATATAAGCCTCAGTGGTGCAGCGGTAGCATTGTTGCCTCACAGCAAGAGGTTCTCCTGTTCGATTCTCGGCTGGATTGCCTTCTGTGTGGAGTCTGCATGTCCTCCCCGCGGTCAAGTGGCATTCGAAAGACATGCGTGAATAGGTTGGGCGTCGGGCTGGCAACTCTGCATCATGAAAATCTACTACCAATCATTAGCGGACTGGAGTTCTACTGTGGCAACCCCTAACCGGGAAAAGCCAAAAAGACAAATAACAACAATATATATATATATATATATATATATATATATATATATATTTATGTGTGTGTATGGATTCACTTCATAACACTGAAAGTTCAAAACACTGAAAATGAGAAAACTTCATAATATAGAAGACCAAAACACTGGAACTTCATAACACTGAAAACTCAAAACACTGAAACTCAAAACACTGAAAACACATATCATACATATAGATTGCAAAATGAAAAACAAACTGGTAAAAAACGCCAGGCTGACACCAATATGAAAACCAATTCCGCTTTTATTTACTAAAACACAAAATCAACACGTTTTTCTTCCTGCTAAATGGCAGGACTTCTTCAGAAATTCAGCATTCCATTATGTTCAGACCTTTTATAAACTTTCAAATCTATTGGCGCCAAAATCCACGATACAGTTTCTAAACATTTAAAGCTATATTACTTATATAAATTTATTCTGGCACCTATCAACTTTGACTTTAAAAAATCATCATTAGAAGCAATTATAAATATAAAAAGTTATGAATCCATTGAAAACTATATATTATAGTTTAGTCACGATGTTAAACCAATCTACTGAATTTTTGAATTTTACTTATTCCTATAATACCACATCAATATCATATTTAGATATACAACTGATAAAAAAATTTCAACGAAAACAATACGAGGCTTGGGTGTATCGAAAGCCCACATATTCGAATAAATTTTTGCATTTTTCAAGTGCTCATCTGATATATCAAAAACGTTTGGTGCTGAAAGGCCAATTAGTGCGAGCAGCAAGAATGATAACAACGGATGAAAAATTTCTAGAGGAATGCTCAATGTTAAAACAAATGTTTTTAAACAGAGCATATCCAATAGAGCTTGTAGAAGATCTAATTTTTGAAGTAACATCAAAAAGAATGAGTGGGTTATATACACTTATTTTGGCAGACAAAGTTGTGGTAAGAAACACACGAGATCATGACAAAAGTTTGTCAGCTGTGGAAAATAAGAACTTTGATTTGGCATGTATATTTAATTTCTCCTCTAATTATAAGCTCATAAAGGATATAATAATTAAAAACTGGTCTTTATTAAAAGATGATGTTAGTTTAGCTTCCTCATTCAATTTTATACCAAAAATAGTTTGGAGGAAAGCCAATAGCTTCAAACAAATATTTCAGAGGCAGAGAAATCCGTTGGTTAGAAATCCAGGCATGATGCAATGTGGATACAATTGTAATACTAAAGGAGTGGTTTACATAGCTAAATGCCAAGCATGCCCATCGTTTTATGTGGGAAAAACAGATCGTAAATTAAAAGAAAGAGTTTCAGAACACATGAGGAGCATTAGTCAGCATAAAGAGGAGAATGCCCTAGCTAGACATGTCATATTAAATCCTGAACATAGGTTCAGATTCAAAGTTATTCAACAAGTAAATCAGGATATAAGAGGAGGACCAATGAGTTTATTATTGGAAGAAATGGAATTGTTATGGCAAATAAGACTGAATGCTTATATGTATCCAGGTCTTACTGACAAATGTTCGATAATGTGTTTACTCAAATAAAGAGTTTAGAGAGATGAAAGTATATTATGATTTAGAATTTTACACTGAACGTAATCACCTCATGCTTTTATATTTACATATGTACACACACTTTTCAAGTTTATATAGCTTACATATATGTTTAAGTTCATATAAAAAGGGTTTATTAATTTTTATATATTTATTGACATTTTTAATGTATTTATTATTTATGGATTAATGTTAATAGTGGTATTTATTATTGAACATAATAATAAAAAATACACATATCAATAATTTTGGTTAATTTTGATATATTGAGCGTGGAATGATAATGAATTAATGAAATAATTTTATGATATTTATATTCATATACATTTTATTTAATTTGATAGAATGGTTAATATATTGACATATACATTAAAATTATACACAAATACAGTTGTACAAATTGAAGCTGCTATCATGACAAATGCATGGCATTTCTGATTTATTTAATGGTTATATATAATATAAAACAAACATATTTTAATTTTAGTTATAATATATGGTTTTCAATGGATTTGTAACTTTTTATATTTATAATTGCTTCTAATGATGATTTTTTAAAGTCAAAGTTGATAGGTGCCAGAATAAATTTATATAAGTAATATAGCTTTAAATGTTTAGAAACTGTATCGTGGATTTTGGAGCCAATAGGTTTAAAGTTTATAAAAGGTCTGAACATAATGGAACGCTGAATTTCTGAAGAAGTCCTGCCATTTAGCAGGACAAAAAACGTGTTGATTTTGTGCGTTTTAGTAAATAAAAGCGGAGTTGGTTTTCATATTGGTGTCAGCCTGGCGTTTTTCACATATCATACATATATTGAGTTTAAACAACATAAATCATAGCACTTTCCACCATGTGTAAGCAGGGGGGCAAGCCCCCATGCACCCCCACACCCCCTGCTACTTAAATATATCAACTCCAAGATTGCACTTAGTGTAGTGAAGTGCAATCTTGGAGTTGATATATATAAGTAGCAGGGGGTGTGTGCAGTGCTGCCTGCTTACACTTGGTAGAAAGTGCTATGATGTATGTTCATAGGTTCATAGGTTCATACTAGTCTATCTGCCCTAGGGCATTTACAAGCCTAGCCAGAGTGTGTTTGGCTTTCGCCACCCATTTTAAAATGAATTTTGCTATGCCCTTTTTCGAGGTTAGTATACTGTGCATCTGTCTAACAGTGACACAGAAGTGATACCCGAAGTAAATCTACGATCTCCCATCCACTCATCAAGATTCCTCTTGAAGCGAGTCAATGAGGGACTCTGCCTAACCTGGACTGGGATTTTATGTTGTTTAAACTCAGTATATGTATGATATGTGTTTTCTGTGTTTTGAGTCTTCAAGATTTTGAAGTTTCAGTGTTTTGGTTTCAGTGTTTTGAGTTTCAGTGTTATGAGCTTTCAGTGTTATGAAGTGAATCCAGATATATATATATATATATATATATATATATATATATATATATATATATATATATATATATATATATATATATATATATATACATATATATATATATACACACACACACACACACACACACACACACACACACACACACACACACACACACACACACACATACACACACACACACCATGACACCAGCCCACTAGCATGCTTTGATTATAATGACACACAGGTATATCAGTGTCCCTCCTAACACCTCCAGCAGATGTTACAGTGCCAGAGCAGTGTGCACGGTTACCCTCATACAGTGTGGATGTATTGTAATAGTTGTACAAGTGTGTTTGTGCAGAGTCATCTCTGATCTCTCTAAGTCACATATGTTATGTCAGAGGCATGGGATTGCTGGTGGTATTATTCTGATATTGTCCATGATTGTGGTTGCTTCTTCTGTTTTTGTCCATAAGCCTTTACCCGTGTCCCACTTGCTGGAGACCTCTGCTGACATTACATTCATATTCAGGCAAATCAGCTTGAAGAGCTTCACAATATGCACCCTACTCCAACTGTATGTCAGATCCCTGATAGATGTCCTCTGCATTATTCAAGTAAGGATGCTTATCTCACACAGACATCTTTCCCATTGTTATGTCACCTTGTGTGACATAATACCCATTTTCACTGTGCAGTCCCTACTGTAACATACTGATATGTGATTGGTGTTGCTGCTACAACTGTCTTCCATTGACATGCCCTCATCTGGTGTATATCAGTACGGAATGCCAGTAATGGGATTTCAGAATATTCTGCACTGTAGATACATTGTCGTGCACTATGTTTGGACCATATTTATTTGTTTTATTTATTTGACATTTGTTAACCGGGTTGGTCCAACTGAGCCAAAAATTAACCCATTTTCAGTGTAGACCCGAGGAGAAAAGCTCCAGAACATAGACATAAGTAAAATAACACATGGCTATAATAAATACAAAATAAAACAGAAGAATAAGTATAAATTCAGCAGGGAACATAAACAATATAATACTAACATACTCACAGATACTTGTAAACACAGTAAGAAAAAAACATACATGAAAATAGAAATGTTGCATGGAATAGTAGTGTTAATAAAGACATATCAGACAAGACAATAGTGCAATGAGATTTAATTTAGTAGAAAAGAGATAATAAAATGGGAATAGTATATACATGTTTACATGGGTTGTAGTGGTGTGGCTCGTGGAGTAGAGGAAATAGATAAAAAAGTAAATAAAGTACAGAAGTAAGAGAGTCCTGTGCATGGTACTGTTAACAGTAGGGGTGTGGCAGAATTAGGTAGGGTCATGACACTGGCAGGACATAGTTTCAAGTAAGACTCCTTTGAACATATTTTTGAAGTGTAAGGGATGGAAAATGTTTTTTATGTTTGAGGGGAATTTATTCCAGGCTGGGCTACACTGTGTTTGTAAAGTAGTTTTCCAATGTTTTTGTTAGGTTTATAGATAACAAGGAGTTGTTGTTTCGATGGACGAACAGATTGGTTGGGAATGTCGTAGGAAACAAAGGAGGAGAGAGAGGGCAGGATGCAGGTTTGTATAGAATGGAGTGTAGGATTCGAAACTGAGTCAGTTGGGAGTTGTTGGGGGAAATTCTAGCCATTGGAGTGTGTTGAGAGCAAGGCAGTGGTGTGAGTTGTGTGGTAAGTTAGTGGCAAATTGGGCAATTTTGTAGTATGTTTGTCCTAACTTGGATAAAGTGTAGATTGAATGCTAGTAAAGAGTGGGGCTGCATAGAGAAGGGAGGGAGGAGGAGTATTTGAGCCAGAGAAAGTTTAGTGTCAGAGGTAAGGAATAATAGACCTAGTTTTTGATGAGTTTTTTAAAATACTTTGTTGGATGTGAAGGTTAAATTTTAGTTCATCGTCAATAATGGTTCCTAAAAGTTTAGTGTGGGGGTTTGTTTAATGGTGGTTATGGTGAAACAGAGGTCATGGTAGGAATAGCAAATGTTTAGTTTTTTTTGGATTTAAGATGAGATGGTTGTCAGAGACTCATTTTCAGTGGACAGAAATTAATCTTGAGTGTGTGTGTGTGTGTGTGTGTGTGTGTGTGTGTGTGTGTGTGTGTGTGTGTGTGTGTGTGTGTGTGTGTGTGTGTGTGTGTGTATGCAGATGAGAGATAGTGTTTGAGAAAGTAATGAGTGTCAAATCATCTGCATATTGAATAAGGGTGGACTGTTTGCAAGTAGTGTGGAGGTCATTGGTGAATATATTGAAAAAGTAAAGGTCCAAGGATGGAGCCCTGGGGGACACCTGTTGCAATGGGATGGAAAGAGGAACAGGAAGTGAGACATCTGACTGATTGCTGCCTATTGGACAGGTAACATGTGAACCAGCCAAGAGAGGGATCAGAGAGGTTGAGATTAGATAGCTTAGAAAGAAGTAACGGGTGAGAAACAGTATCAAAGGCCTTACAGAGGTTGAGGAAAAGGCAGGATACCAGTTGATTGTTGTCTCTGGCCTCAGCTACAGTATGGATAAAAGATAACAGTGCTGTGGCAGTGCTATGGTTTGGCCTGAGCCATGTTGAGTGGGAGTTAGCAAGTTTTCCTGGAGAAGATAATTCATAAGCTGAGTGTAGATACATTTTTCAAGTATTCTTGATAGGGGAGACAGTATAGCTATGGGTCTATAGTTAGATGGGTCAGTAGAATTTCTACCTTTGTGCAATGAGACAGTGTAGAAGGATTTCCAGATATCTGGGACTATGGCTTCTTGTATGGATCTGTTGACTAGTAGAGTTACAGGATAAGCAATGGATGTGGTGGCTAGTTTGAGGAAGGTGGGGTAGGTTGTCTGCAAAGGGGTAGCAAGGTTTAAGTTTGAGAAGTAGTGATTTGATATAAGCAGTGGAGACTGGTTTAAGAGAGAAACCATTTTTGCTGTGTGGGTTAGAAGAGGTGAGAGGGGGATCAGAGTTGCGGTTGGTATGAGTTAATTTTTGGATAGTGTCTATGAAGTAGCTGTTAAGAAGGGTGGAAGTTTATAGTGCTGTAGTGTTTGGGAAAGGGGTGGGAGTGGAAGAGTTACCGGGATGAAGAATTGTATTAACTGTTTTTCTTGTCATTGTTATTAGTTTTTTTTTGGAGAGGTTCCCGAGTTCTCTATAGTTTTGTAGCAGAGCTTTCCAAGTACTATCTCTTTTATGCAAAAGGGATTGGGTTTCCTTTGAGAGCTAGGGAGCATAGTTAGCTTTATTTCTGATTCTCCTAAGTGGGCAAGTGAGTTGAGAACCTCAAGAAATATGTGATTAAACATTCGAATGGTATCATTGCGAGGGAGCTGCCAGAGGAAGGACCAGTTGATATTAAATAGTAAGGAGTTAAATATCTCAGTGTTAAAATTAGAGAGTTTATGGCAGTCAAGTGAGTATTATGTGTTTGGAGACAGTATCTTTGGATGTGGATAGGAAGATGATCACTCAAGGTATCAGGTAAAGTTTGGGGATTATGGTAGAGATTAGGGGTGTTAGTGAGAATCCAATCATGAATTGAGTTGGTAAGAGAAGTTTTGTGTATGCGAGTAGGTGATGTGACTACTTGGTGGAAACCATGTAAGTTACTGCTAAGTTGTGGAGAGTCCACTATTAGTTTGGACCAATCAATATTAATGTCTCCAAGGATGACAGTTTCATATGGTATATTGTGGGAGAACCAAGGCAGGATATGCTTGAGGGTGGAGATATTATTGCCTGGTGGAATTTAAATAGAGGCTATGGCAACATTTTTGTATGAGTTTAGGTGACAGTTCAGAATAAATAGTTCAGCAGGGTGGAAGTTTGGAACAGGAATGGTAATTGGTGAGAGGTTAAGTTGTTCAGAATAGAGGATGGCAACACCACTGCCTTTTTTGGGATTCTGTTGTAGTGTAAAGTGTTATAACTAGGTGGTAATGTTGCTGTATTAGTGCTAGAATGTTTTAGCCAAGTTTCAGATATGGTAAGACTGTGTGAGGTGGTATGGGCTATCCAGGTGTGGAATTCAGAGGTTTTGTTGAAAATGCTTTGGGAGTTCATGGAGTAGATAGAAATGTTTTTCTGGTAGGAGGTGGCAGGGCTGGGAGGGAAGGCAGAAAGGGGTTGGAGGGAGGAGAGAAGCTGGAGGTTGAGGTATTGTGATAGGCAGGTGGAGATGGGGTGGTGGGGCAAGGGTTTCTGGTGGATGTCACTGGAGAGAATTAAGGTTATTGTGGGTGTATTAAGGAGTGCATGGAAGGGGTAAAAGTTGATGCACTGTGATTTAGGTTTAAAGCTGTGAGAGGTATACTGCAGTATCTGAAATTCAAGGAAGCAAATATTGGAGAAATTATAAAGAGACGGGGTGATTCTGTAGACATGGATGTTGTCTTTGTAAGTTAGGTTGATTGAGGTTGTAAGAGATAAACTTGGGTGAGAAAGTTATTTATGATATGAGGTTGAGACTGTGAGAAGGATCAGTAGCAGGAGAGTTATATAGAAGTGGATATTGAAGTGGTACATTGTGTGGTGTGAAGGCCATGGAATAATGGATAGGGTGAGTTGGAGGTGGTGGAGGTAATATGAGGTTGCGTGTGTGTAATTCAGTGAGGAGAGTGGTTATGGAGAGGAAGTGGGAGTTGATTGGTAAAGCAATGAAGGAAGGGTGTGGTGGTTAGAGTATAAGTTTAAGGAAAGTGGGGGTGGATGGGAATGGAGTAGGGTAGTGGAGGGGTGAGCTCAAGCATAACAAGGGTGAACAGAGCGGGCGAACACCAGTTCTCAGAGAGCATGCAGTGCTCAAGAAACAATCACCCACTTTGAAACTGGAAGGAAGGTGAAATACCTTTGCTAAGGTAAATCTTGAGACATGAGAGTAGTCATGGATATTTTAGCATATAGTGATGCCTCACCCTACAGAGTTATTTCTACCATTAGTGATATGATGTCTTTTAGAAGTAGTCAAAGGAAAAGATGAAAAGGTTGGCTATGATACTAAGTAAAAGTGTGTGGAGCAAACACGTGGATGAATAAAACAAGTGTTTTCCTAAGTAGAGAGTTGTGGGGTGGGGGACCACTAAGCTCATAGGTATATAGCAGTTTGACTAGAAGTAGCATCTCAGGGTGGCATGCTTTCCACTAATGTTTACATAAAAGCATAATAAAAACACCAAAATGCCCAGTTAACCCAAAAAGCTTTGCACGTACTTAGTTTAAGTTTAGGTGCATGTATCCACTATTTGTTGAGCAGGACTCAGGCTTTGTGTTGTTCGATGCAACAGCTAATACTGGGAAAAGTATACCGCTGGAGTGGTAACTTTGGAGGGGATAAATGGGGATTACTTTGCACCACAAGGACATTCAGCGGATGGGATATACTTAACATTCATACCTCTCAACTGTCCAGATTTTCACAGAATGCCCAGATGTGTTCATTATCAAATTTGTAGCTTTCTGCTGTATCACAGGAATGATCTCAGGACTTGTGACTCAGTAATTACATACATTTGAGTTTCAGACTTCAAATCCTACAGAACATGTATCTTAACACAAACACCTGGTGATTCTAGCACATTTCTATTGGGCAAATATGTGAAATATGTCTTTATTTTTCAATTATTGTCCCCCAGTATGTTGTCCTCTGTGTAGATGTCTTATACTAAGAGATTGAGAGCTATCTGTGAAGCCCCAGTGATCAATGTGGCAGTCCACTCAAAACTGCAACCTTCAGTTCTCTGATTTAAACAGGAATGCTATCTTTGTTCACCTACACAGTTTCCTGGGCAGCAACGCTGTTGCTAACCATGAAACTTGTTTATTTATGTTTACATGAGGTGTGCGGCATGAATATGCAATGAGCCCTGCTGCTCAAAGTGTATCACCACTCACATGTATAAATTCTCATTAGGCTTCACACAAAGCATTAACATTTGAAACTGAGGAACAGGTGATGAAACTTCTAGAACTGTAACATTTATCCAGGAACATTTTTTTTATGGTAGTTAATTTAATGTTAAAAAATGTTACTTTGCACTTTAGAACTGATGAATTAGAATAAAAATATGTTGAAATAAATGATGGGTTCATGTTAAACTGTTAGTAACACTGTGAAGATTACAGAAGACAGAAACTTAATGAATGAGGGATGAAAGCTGTTTTAAAACGTAAAACACTTTCCAAGTGTTATGTTTGTGTCTGGTCATGGGGGGACATTAAGACATGCTGGCCCACCTAAATCATGTATCTTTTTTGGGGACTTTTCTCAATTAATGATTGTGACAAGATACAATATAACCAGTGTGAGAAGAAGGGTATACAGCTAGAAGGTATGTGGCTGAATGTAGGGTATCATGATACAATGTAACCAGTGTGAGAAGGATATACAGCTAGAAGGTATGTGGCTGAATGTAGGGTATCATGATACAATGTAACCAGTGTGAGGAGAAGGACATACAGCTAGAAGGTATGTGGCTGAATGTAGAGTATCATGATACAATGTAACCAGTGTGAGGAGAAGGACATACAGCTAGAAGGTATGTGGCTGAATGTAGAGTATCATGATACAATGTAACCAGTGTGAGGAGAAGGACATACAGCTAGAAGGTATGTGGCTGAATGTAGAGTATCATGATACAATGTAACCAGTGTGAGGAGAAGGATATACAGCTAGAAGGTATGTGGCTGAATGTAGGGTATCATGATACAATGTAACCAGTGTGAGGAGAAGGATATACAGCTAGAAGGTATGTGGCTGAATGTAGAGTATCATGATACAATGTAACCAGTGTGAGGAGAAGGACATACAGCTAGAAGGTATGTGGCTGAATGTAGGGTATCATGATACAATGTAACCAGTGTGAGGAGAAGGACATACAGCTAGAAGGTATGTGGCTGAATGTAGAGTATCATGATACAATGTAACCAGTGTGAGGAGAAGGACATACAGCTAGAAGGTATGTGGCTGAATGTAGGGTATCATGATACAATGTAACCAGTGTGAGGAGAAGGACATACAGCTAGAAGGTATGTGGCTGAATGTAGAGTATCATGATACAATGTAACCAGTGTGAGAAGGACATACAGCTAGAAGGTATGTGGCTGAATGTAGAGTATCATGATACAATGTAACCAGTGTGAGGAGAAGGACATACAGCTAGAAGGTATGTGGCTGAATGTAGAGTATCATGATACAATGTAACCAGTGTGAGGAGAAGGACATACAGCTAGAAGGTATGTGGCTGAATGTAGAGTATCATGATACAATGTAACCAGTGTGAGGAGAAGGATATACAGCTAGAAGGTATGTGGCTGAATGTAGGGTATCATGATACAATGTAACCAGTGTGAGGAGAAGGATATACAGCTAGAAGGTATGTGGCTGAATGTAGAGTATCATGATACAATGTAACCAGTGTGAGGAGAAGGACATACAGCTAGAAGGTATGTGGCTGAATGTAGAGTATCATGATACAATGTAACCAGTGTGAGGAGGAGGACATACAGCTAGAAGGTATGTGGCTGAATGTAGAGTATCATGATACAATGTAACCAGTGTGAGGAGAAGGACATACAGCTAGAAGGTATGTGGCTGAATGTAGAGTATCATGATACAATGTAACCAGTGTGAGGAGAAGGATATACAGCTAGAAGGTATGTGGCTGAATGTAGAGTATCATGATACAATGTAACCAGTGTGAGGAGAAGGATATACAGCTAGAAGGTATGTGGCTGAATGTAGAGTATCATGATACAATGTAACCAGTGTGAGGAGGAAGGACATACAGCTAGAAGGTATGTGGCTGAATGTAGAGTATCATGATACAATGTAACCAGTGTGGAGAGAAGGACATACAGCTAGAAGGTATGTGGCTGAATGTAGAGTATCATGATACAATGTAACCAGTGTGGGGAGAAGGACATACAGTTGGAAGGTATGTGGCTGAATGTAGAGTATCATGATACAATGTAACCAGTGTGGGGAGAAGGACATATAGCTAGAAGGTGCTTGGCTGAACACAGGTTGTGTAGAAAAGGACCCTTTTGGATGGATTGTTAATAGCAAACAGTAAATGAAAAAGAAGGGAAAAGGGAAGAAAATATGCATGAGGAAGGATAAAAAGAGACACAGAGAGGGTGAAATGAGCAAAGAAACTGTAAAAGAAAATATGGAGGAGAAAAAAGAGGATAGAGTTTGCATGCAGGAATAGAGGTCAGGAGAAGGAGTTGACACTAAGATTTTTTTTTGAAATTCTATCCAGTAAAAAGTCTATTTTTCAGGATTAAAGACTATTTATATATAAACTGAGAAAGAAATATTCAAGAGGGGAAATAGTTAAAATAACTAAATGAAAATTAAAAAATTCTCCTAAACTTAAAAAGAAGAAAAAGTGACAATGTTAGAGTACTTTTAGTAAATGTGAGTAGTATTATTAACATTTAAGAATGATAGGGATACTGGAATGGTTTGCTAAATGTGATATGGATGTTATTCTGTTGGAGGATGTAAGATTCCTGACAAGTGGAGAAATATCAGAAACATAAGCAATCTGGGGTAGAAATATAATATGTAACTTAGGAAGTGAAACTTATTCTAGAGTGGCTGTGTTGTGTAAAGAAACAGTAAAAATACCAGATGTAATACTGGTCAGGATGGGAAGGTTAGCAGATGTGGGTGTGAGGTAGGCAGACCATGTTTATAGAATTACAGCATTGTATGCATATACAGCTAGCAAGGAAAGAGAGAATCTTTTACAGCAAATAGACTATGTGGTCGTTAACATGAAAGTTATAATTGCAGGGACTTTAATTGTGACTTAAGGGAAAAATGTAAAAAGAAAGGTAAAGAAGCAAAAAATACAGAAAGTGATGGAATATGGTAAATTAGCTGTGTAGAACAAAAGTCAACAGACTTACAAAAGGGCGTCACTTGGATATGAGATGGATTATTTTGTATTATCTGAAGGCTTGGGATAGCAGATGGTGTTGGACATGCTACACTTAAAGAAATCCCAATCCCTCAGAGCCACACACTCCAGGGATCTAAATCTTGTCATCACAATAAACAAAACATGCTGGAGGGATAGGTTCCTGACCCAGAGACTCCCCAGACTCTGGAATAGACTGCCCACACATGTCAAGCAGAGCGCCTCTTTGGCCCTCTTCAAAAGGAACCTTGATGATTGGATGGGAGAAAGGAAATTCACCCCAGGGGTCACGTCAGTCACCCTGCTAGACAGGGGTCCAGCGAAGTAAATAGTGTGGGAAGAAATAGCCAGGGAATTGTTATGGCTAGGCTAGGGCCGATAGCCTAGTACCAACCTATGAACCTATGATACAGTTATGAGTTTTTCAGAACATTTAGCAATATGGATGGAGGTTATGGAGAAAAGGGAGCATATTCAAACAGGAAAGGGGAAAAAGAATAAATGAATTATTGGGTGAAATTGGAAAGTAGGAAGTATTGTAGTTATGGAAGAAACATATAACTATGATAAACTCCTATTAAAACTGGTCTGAGTGGTTGGCTAATTTTTTTTTTCCAATAATAATTCTTTATTATTTTTCACCTTATACATACAAACATTTAAGCAAGAAATACACAGGTAATTCCCACACAAATTTTCTAACAACATTCCTATAACATATATACACTATTTACATGAATGCTTCCATATTATAACAAAGAAGTTCAAGTGAAGATTCTTATCACAAGGGATAATATCTTATAATACTATAATTCCTGATAGGATTAACTTTTATACTATATATATCTACTGAATTTCCTGGGCTCTGTACATTAAGCCAGTAAAATATTGAAAATTTGTAATATATAAATAGTTTTTTTTTTCAGTGGCTTAATGAAGTCAGAAAAAGAGACAGTGAAGTATGGGAAACTTTATAGAAGTGTATTAGAGAATTTAGACACTAATATAACAGTATTATGAATAGAAAACCAATATATATATATATATAAATAAATCAAGAAAAAGGAAGCATTAATGTTGAGCAAGAGATATTATTTATAAGGGAGAAGTAAGGAGGTATCTGCATATTTGGGTAAAATAGTAAAGCAGGATATTTAGTATTTTCTGTAGTTTTACTTCTCTACCTTTCTTTTTACATTGTGCTGTAACAGAGACCTGGTTCAAGGCAGAAGAAAGCACCCCTGCACTACCAGGCTACAACTCATTCCACACCTTTCAGCCCCAGAACTTGCTCCAAAGGTGGTGGTGTTTCCATATTCATATAGGATGCACACACCTCCAGACTGGTAGCCCAACATAACGCATCAGAGATTCTTCAGGTGCAGCTAACATTGGGTAAGACAGCAATTTAGGTCATAGCCTGTTATAGGTCCCCAACCATGTCCCAAGACACTCACTCCACATTCCTAAGTACCCTGGGGAATATTAGGGTCCAACCTAACACACTCATACTGGGTGACTTCAACTACCCCTCCATTAACTGGGAAAACTACTCATGTACCAATACACTTACCCAGTGATTCCTGGAATTCATTAATTCCAATGCCCTGGACCAGCTCATTCTTATCCCCACTAGAGGTAGCAACATCTTTGACCTGGTCATTACTAACATGGGTGATGATTGCTCTACACCAATAGTCAACTCCTCCCTGGTTAGATCCGACCACAAACTGATCACCTTGGATATCCACATCCCCCCTGCCCCCGCAAGGTAACCACCATGATAAACTTCTCCAAAGCTAACTTTGGGCTCCTAAGAACAGAGGTGGCTAACTTCATGGCACCCATGCAAATGGAGAATAGTTGTATGACCGCTGAATCATACACCAGTGCACTGTACAAACACATACACAAATGCATGGACCTCATCATACCCAATATAACCAAGATGCTCTCCTCCAAAAAAAGGAAGCCAATCTAGTGGTCCCCTGCCATAAACAAACTCTACAACAGAAGGAGGAAACTGATGTGGAATAAGGTGAAGTCCCAGACTGACAAAACTCCCTTATCATCCTCAACAAAAAGTTGAGATCCCTCATCAAATCCTCTAAAGCTAGCTATGAAAACAGAATTGCAGCAGATAGTAAAGACAACCACAAGGCCTTCTATAGTTATGTAAAGAACCTCCCCGGCAATACCCAGATTTGCTCTGAGCTACTGCACAATGGTACCACCTATACTGATCCAAAAGATATTGCCAATATACTGGTCAACAGATTCAGTGCCAACTTTACCCCCCCCCCCCAAAGGACCAATCACCGTACCAGTAGATTGCCAGGCACTGAGTATTACTGCCACACAGATTAAAACAGCACTGTCCAAGGCCAAGAATACAGCTTTTATGGGACCTGACAATATCCCTGGCTGTGTTATACATGAACTACAGAGTGAACTGGCACCTCACCTTTGTGCCCTGTTCAATCACAGCTGCATCTCAGGCTTTGTCCCTATCAAATGGCTCACTGTTATAGTCATCCCTCTCCACAAAGGAGGAGTGACTACAGACCCTGGGAACTATCGCCCCATTAGCCTGACAAGTCTGATATGCAAAGCTATGGAATGCATCATCATGGACCTAATAAACAAGGATATAGGTAATCTCCAAACTCTAGATCCCAAACTGTTTGGTTTTGTGAAGGGTAGGTCATGTCTGCTCAACTTGGTCGATTTCTTTGAGTCAGTCACCAGAGCTGTGGATGAAGGCAAGGTGACTCATACAGCCTACCTTGATCTGGCCAAGGCGTTTGATACCATTCCCCACTCAGGAATCATAGAAAAACTCACTAAGCTAGGCATCAAGCCCTATATCACTAGGTGGGTTGCAAACTGGCTCACAGATAGAACACCCAGTGTGAAAGTAGCTGACTTCAAGTCAGACTGCTGACCAGTTACAAGTGGAGTCCCACAGGGATCGGTCCTGAGTCCTCTCCTGTTTGTGATCTACTTCTCAGAAGTACAGGCCAACACAATGGGATCTGGCTGACAAAGTTCGCAGATGATTGCAAGTTGTGAGCCATTATTAACTTCCCAAGTGATATTGACATCCTACTGAAAGGCCTCACTGAGACCAGTGACTGGTGTCAGAACCATGGCCTTAAGCTCAATGCCAAAAAATATGTCATCATCCCCTTTGGGAAAAAAACAGTTACCATGAACTACCACATCGATGGTAGTCCACTAAACAGAGAAGGCATTATGAGAGATCTGGGAACATAGGTTGACAGCAACCTCTCTTTTGATCACCACACTGCCACTGTGGTCAGAAAGCCCTTCTATGTGGCACATCTCATTACTAAGGGTTTTGCATCTAAGAAGAAAGAGGTCATTGTCTCCCTCTACTCTTCCCTCATTAGGCCAATCATCGATTACAATGCCCCATTTGGCATGTACCTCACTAGACACCTGCAACAACTAGAGAGGCTGCAAAAGTACCTCACAAAGAGGATCCTAGGCCTTAAACACTTGTCCTATATAGACAGACCCAAAAAACTCCAACTACTCTCTATCCCCTACTTAGAGCCGATCACTGCTTGACTTACAAAGCCATTTTATTTATTTATTTTTATTTTACATCTGTTGACCGGACTAGTCCAACTGGATGCACGTCCATTTTCAGTAGAGACCCGGGGAGATAAGCTCCAATTAAGCTAATAAATCAGGAAATAGTAAAAAATAAAACATTAAATTCATTGTTGCTGGGGATTAACATGAAAGTAACATGACTACACGGTTTAGCAATAGTCGTACTAGACGCTTATATATATGGTATAGCGTTTGACATTCGTAGATGCTTATATATATGGTATAGCGTTTGACATTCGTAGACGCTTATATATATGGTATAGCGTTTGACATTTGTAGACGCTTATATATATGGTATAGCGTTTGACATTCATAGACGCTTATATATATATATGGTATAGCGTTTGACATTCGTAGACGCTTATATATATGGTATAGCGTTTGACATTCGTAGACGCTTATATATATGGTATAGCATTTGACATTCGTAGACGCTTATATATATGGTATAGCGTTTGACATTCGTAGACGCTTATATATATGGTATAGCGTTTGACATTAAGACGCTTATATATATGGTATAGCATTTGACATTGCTTATATATATGGTATAGCGTTTGACATTCAGAGACGCTTATATATATGGTATAGTGTTTGACATTCAGACGCTTATATATATGGTATGCTTATATATATGGTATAGCGTTTGACATTCAGCTTATATATATGGTATAGCGTTTGACATTCGTAGATGCTTATATATATGGTATAGCGTTTGACATTCGTAGATGCTTATATATATGGTATAGTGTTTGACATTAAATGAGCGCTTATATATATGGTATAGCATTTGACATTCGTAGACGCTTATATATATGGTATAGCGTTTGACATTCGTAGACGCTTATATATATGGTATAGTGTTTGACATTCGTAGATGCTTATATATATGGTATAGCGTTTGACATTCGTAGACGCTTATATATATGGTATAGCGTTTGACATTCGTAGACGCTTATATATATGGTATAGTGTTTGACATTCGTAGATGCTTATATATATGGTATAGCGTTTGACATTCGTAGACGCTTATATGTATGGTATAGCATTTGACATTCGTAGATGCTTATATGTATGGTATAGCGTTTGACATTCATAGACGGTTATATGTATGGTATAGTGTTTGACATTCGTAGACGTTTATATATATGGTATAGCATTTGACATTTGTAGACGCTTATATATATGGTATAGCATTTGACATTCGTAGACACATATATATATGGTATAGCGTTTGACATTCGTATATGCTTATATATATGGTATAGTGTTTGACATTCTAGACGCTTATATATATGGTATAGCGTTTGACATTCATAGACGCTTATATATATGGTATAGCGTTTGACATTCGTAGACGCTTATATATATGGTATAGCGTTTGACATTCGTAGACGCTTATATATATGGTATAGCGTTTGACATTCGTAGATGCTTATATATATGGTATAGCGTTTGACATTCGTAGATGCTTATATATATGGTATAGCGTTTGACATTCGTAGATGCTTATATATATGGTATAGCGTTTGACATTCGTAGACGCTTATATATATGGTATAGCATTTGACATTCGTAGACGCTTATATATATGGTATAGCATTTGACATTCGTAGACGCTTATATATATGGTATAGCGTTTGACATTCGTAGACGCTTATATATATGGTATAGCGTTTGACATTATTAGACACATATATATATATGGTATAGCGTTTGACATTCGTAGACGCTTATATACATGGTATAGCGTTTGACATTCGACTAGGAAAAAAAGAAAAGATTCAAGCTAATTATTAAGGTTGTTTAAAATTATACACTCAAGCAAAAACAACTGGCATACATACAAAGTTGAATACATGTGCTCAGAGCAGGAGAAATGCTCCAAAGTATGTACTCAGGGGTAATTCCCAGAAAACAGAAGACTAGAATCAGAGTAAAGGAGGCTTACTAATCCCACTTAGGGGTTGTGGGAGGGAGGAATACAATAATTCTGTACAGGGAGTGTTTGAGTTAGTACACGGGCATAGCCATTGTATTTTAAGGAGTATTTTTATTTGCTTTTTGAAAAGTGCTAATGACAAAAGTGATGCTAGTTTGCTGGGAAGACTATTCCAGGTTTTCCCCAAAGAATTAGAGAAAAGAGAATCACCTGCTTTGTTATAGGACTTCTGGATGGTTACTAATAATTTATTTGCTGAGCGAAGGATAGTAAGTTTTCTGTAGGGGAGATTAGGCTACTGAGAATAGGAGTATTGCTGGGATGATACAGAATCTTATGGGTAATAGTGTAAGTTGTTGAAAGTGTAGCTGATTTTGCAGTTCTAGCCATCCTAGCTGTTTGAGATTTAGACAATGGTGGGTTCTAAATGGGGAGCTGGTGGCAAATCTGGCAATGTTGTTATAGGAGGTTGACAGTTTATTAAGGTTACTTTTGGAAAGATTAGTATAAATGTGGGAGGCATAGAGGAGGGTAGAGATCAGATGGGTGTGGGCAATGGTGGTTCTGGCTTCAGGGGTAAGGAAAGGTTTTATCCTCTAGAGGGAGCCAAATTTTCTGTTAACTGTTTTAATAGTTTGGTTAATATGTGAGTCATTGTTAAGGTTGTGATCAATTTTTACTCCTAAGAGTTTGGTGGTTGGGTCAGGAGCTATGACAGTACCATTGTTGGATGTAACTGTGAGATCAATTGGGGAGGATTTTAGTGTTGGGGTTAAATAGCAATAATTTTGTTTTTTTGGCATTTAGGAGGAGGCAACATTGTAGGAATCATTTTTCAACTGAGTTAAATACTATTTGGGTGATGGATTGGAGCTCGGCTGAAGAAGAGGCAATACAAATTAATGTGGAGTCGTCTGCATATTGTATGCAGGTAGTTTGAGGAAGATTTACATTTAGATCATTAATGAAGATAGATAAAAGGAGAGGTCCCAGGATAGAGCCTTGAGGGACACCAAGGGTAAAGGGGAGATGTGTGGATAGGCCAAAATAGGGACACCAAGGGTAATAGGGAGATGTGTGGTAGGCCAGGACAAGGACACCAAGGGTAAAAGGGAGATGTGTGGATAGGTTATTGTCCCAAATGACAGATTGTTGTCTATTTTCTAAGTAGGACTTGAACCATTGTAGTGCCTGTGTGTCGAGTGAGAGTGATTTGAGCATGTTTAGAAGTATCTGATGGTTAGCCATATCAAAGGCTTTAGAGAGGTCAATAAAGAGTGTAGCAGAGAGCATATTATTGTTACAATGTTTGTTAATGCAGTCAGAGAAGGATAAGAGAGCAGTGGTAGTACTATGGAAAGGCCTAAAACCATGCTGACAGCTAATAGGTTATTTTGGAGAAGGTGATCAAGTAGTTGCTGGTGGATGCATTTTTTCATAATTTTGGCTAGAGGAGAGAGTAGGGCTATGGGGCAAAAGTTAGAGAGTTCAGTTGAGTTACCACTCTTGAGAAGTGGGACAATGTGAGAGATTTTCCAGAGAGATGGGATGGAGCCTTCAGTAATGGTTCTATTAATTAGGATGGAAATGGGATAGGCAAGTACTTTTGCTGCAATTTGCAGGTATTCAGCTGGTAGGAGATCAGCTGAGGGGGTACATGGTTTAAGTTTGTGAAGTAGGGTATAGATGAGGGATGTAGGAACTGGTTTTAAATGAAAGGTAGGGGGTGTGCTAGCCAGGGAGAATAGGAGGGTTGAGCTAACAGGTGGTAAGGAGTTTGCTAGAGATTGGACGGTTTCTGTAAAGAAGGTATTGAAAGCATCAGCAATCTTGTTGGGAGTGTTTAGGGAGAGACCTGATGGGGTTGGTGTCTTGGAGTGGCCTGAGTGTAGAAGTCTATTTATACCTGACCAGAAAGTTTGTGGTTTTTGTTGATCCTTATGCTGGAGTTTAAAGTAAACGTTTTTTTGTCACGAAGTATTGATTTTTTAGTGGCATTTCTCATGCCATTTAGTGGCATCTGTTTATAGTTTGGATGATCAGTTGGGTTTTTAGTGTGTCCCCATTTAGACCAGATTTTATTTCTCAATAAGATTTTATGCCTAGTCTCTTTAGTGAGCCATGGAGCACCTTTACTTCTAGTTCTTATAGATCGAGTAGGGGCATGGTATTCCAGGATTTGTAGGAATTTGGAGTTAAAATCAGATATACTGCTTCCTCAAGGGAGAGTTGTTTTAAGGGTGATCGGTCACAGGCTTCAAGCTCTGCTTGGAAGCTTGTAGGTTTAAAATTTTTTTGTTCTGTGTAGTTTTAAAGATAGTTTGGTTGGGAATAAAGGTTTTTTGTCTGATTATGTAAGTAAGGGAGTGGTCACTAATATCATCAGGAAGGGTACCTGCTTTATAAGAGAAGGGATGGTTATTTACTAAGATCCAGTCTAAGGTACTTTCTTTGCTACTGGGTTTCTGGATTCTAGTTGGGGTGGTGATTGTTTGAGAAAAGCCATAAAGGTTTATATGGGTTGTAGGTTTGCATGAGGTACAGCTATTCCAGTCTATAATAAAATCACCAAGTGCAATGGTTTCTTGTGGGAAGGATGTAGAAAGCCAGCAGAGGATACTTTCTAGGATGTGGATGTTATTGCCTGGAGGTAGATAGGAGCATATTATGTAAATGGATTTGCTAGCATTAACCTGAAACTTAGAGATAAGGATTTCCGCATTACTATCTAAAGGTAGTTGTACATCCAGTGAAGTAACATGTAACTCTGATTTGTACAGAATTGCTACCCCACCACCCTTTCTGGTTGTTTCGTCTAATCTTAAGATATTATAACCAGGTGGGATAACTTCATTGTCCTTTGTTACTGGTTTGAGCCACGTTTCTGTTAGACATAGAATATCAAAAGAATGTGTGTCTAGCTGAGCGTGTAGTTGGCTAATTTTATTGTTTAAGCTCTGTATGTTGAGATGAGCTATAAGCAGAGAATTAGGAGTTCTAGTGGGGGTGAATGGGGTGGTAGGATGAGGTAGGTGGGGGTTAATTGGGGTGTTGTTGTTTGGTCCTGGGTTGGGATGAATATCACTGTGAAGTAGAGGGTGTTGTTGAAGAGTATATGTGAACTTCAGGCGTTTGCAGATAATGTTTTGTGACTTCCTGGCTTGGAGGAAAGTAATATGGGCTATCCTATGATACTTTAGTGAATGGTAGGTTGAGGTAGAAGTTATGTTAGCATGGCTTTGGAAGGATAGTTGACTTAATGGTAATGTTTGTTTTAGGGGATGGTGGGATCCAGTATAATGTAGGTTTTCATACAAGGTAAGGATAAAGAGTATAGATAGAATGGGAGGTACTGCAAGTAAAAGAAACAGATTTATACATCTTGGTTTGTGAGGTAAGGGCATAGTGAGGTAGAAGATAAAATGTAGTCAGAATGTAAGGGTTGATAAAGAGATAGTTTGGAATGAGATAGTATTTCAGGGGTAGTAGAATGATTAGCAGTAAGAGTATAGGTGTATAGGTATTTAATGTATAAAGAATACTATAATGCTATTGGATAACTAGGGAAGGGGTGTGGCCTCAGATCTATAATTGTAGGGGCACTGGGGTGGGTGGAAATTGGGGTTAGGGTAGGGGTGTGGAGTGAGCCCGCAGGGAGAGTGCAGGCAGAATCAGGGCCATGTCTATCCCAGCTCTGTTAAAAATGTTACATCTAAAGAAATTCCAATCCCTCCACACCACACGCTCCAGAGACCTCAACCTCATTATGACAAACAGAATGTGCTGGAGAGACAGGTTCATAACCCAGAGACTGCCCATGCTATGGAATAGGCTTCCCATACAGTCATAGGATCATATGGGGTTACTAGGCTATTGGTCCTGAGGCCCTTATTAGCCTAGCCAAGAGTTTAGCCCACATTTAGACAAATTAGCACCAGATGCCCCTGTCCAGCAGAGACATGGGGTGGAATTCCAGGGATATATTTTCTGTTTCCCATCCAGTTATCCAGGTTGCACTTAAAAAGGGGTAAAGATGTGCTCTGCTTGATGTGGAGACGGAGTCTATTCCATTAATTGGGGAGTCTCCGGGACATAAATCTGTCCCGCCAACATGTCTTGTTGATGTTCTATGTCACAGACCAGGTTGAGGCTGTGAGTGTGGTTTACTCGAGTGGAACTTAACTTGCGGATATGCAGCAGTCCCATCAAGGTGGGGTCCTTGAACCCCTTGTATGCCTGGTCACCTCTGAGAAGTCTGTATGAAACTGAGTAGAGAGATAGGGCTTATAGCCTATCTGTGTATGGTAGATGTTTGAGGCCCTGGATTCTCTTGATGAGGAACCTCTGTGGTCTTTCCAGCTACTGCATGTGTTTGGCGAGGTACATGCTGAAAGGGGCATTGTACTCGATAATGGGCCTTATAAGGTAAGAATACAGGGATGTTATGATCCCTTGTCCCTGGATGAGATGCCCTGACTTATGAGGTGGGCCATACAACAGAAGCAACATGGTGGTGAAAAGTCAGGTTGCTATAAACCTAGGTGCCCAAATCCCCATGGCTGATTGAGTGTTTAGGATGTTGTTGTTAAGGTGATAATTTGTGGAAATGTCACTCTCCCCAAAGAGGATGATGATGCATTTTTGGTATTCAGCTTGAGGCCATGTTTCTGGCACCAGTTATTTGTCTGAGTGAGATGCTCATGGAGGATGTCCACATCACTAGGGAATTCATGACAACACCCAGCTTGCAATCATCTGCAAACCTGGTCAGCTATACCCCACTGGTTTTAGCCTGCACCTCAGAAAAGTGTATTCCAAATAAGGGAGGCCCCAAGACTGAACCCTGGGGCACACTGCTTGTTACAGATCTGCTGCTTGAGGTGGCATCCCCTATTTTGACTACATGGGTTCTATCAATGAGCCAGTTAGCTACCCATCTGGTAACATATGGATTGATGCCTAGTTGAGAGAGTTTATCTATTATACCCCAGTGGGGAATAGTGTCAAAGACTATGGCCAGGTCAAGGTAGGCAGTGTGCACCATCTTCCCCCTCATTCATGGCTTTGGTGACTGTCTCAAAGAAGTCAAACAAATTTAGCACAAATGACCTCCCCTTGATGAAGCCAAACTGTGAGGGATCAAGTGTTTGGAGGTTGCCAATGTCCTTGTTGATGAGGTCTATGATGGCCTTGCAGATCAGACTAGTTTGGCTGATGGGTCTATAATTTTCCGGATCAGTGGATCCTCCACCTTTGTGTAACGAGATGATAGTGGCTGTCCTGCACTCAGCTGGGATGAAGCCAGTACTCAGGCTTAGGTTGAATGGGGTGCCTAGTGGTGCTGCAAGTTCCTTCCTGAGTTCACGTAGGATGTAGCCTGGGATGTTAATGGCTCACATGGAGGCTGCATTTTTTGCCTTCAAGAGAGCAGTGATGAGCTGTTCTGCAGATATAAGGGGAAGGGGGCAGGTACTGGGGATGTCCTGATTTACTGATGGGGGGACAGAGGAGAAAAGTTTTCACTGAATCTGTCAGCCAGCAAGTTTTCTATATCTATGGCATTTGTATATGTGATGTCCTTGCCCACCAGTTCTGAACAGATCTTGGTGCTTACTTTGAGATTTCATACATATGTGAAGAAGGCCTTATGATAGTCTCTAGTAGATGTGTCCAAGTTGGACTCAAAGTCACTGATTGTTTTTTTCTCTGTCTCTTTTCCACATTTGCAACCTGCTTTTTTTGCCCTCACTAATGCTAGGGCTCACTCCGCTCCCTTACCCTATCCCAATTCCCACCATTCCTCTTTTATTCTACATTTATGCTTCCATAGCACCACCCATACATTCCTCAAACCAATACCATCAGTTCCCTCAAGAAGAAAAACAATCAATAGAATTACTCCCAATAGTAACACACACTCCAGTTTACCACCCAAAACTCATTCAAACTCTCTTATTCTATAGCTGTATAAATATCAAATTACATGTCTGCAACCAATCCATTACTGTCCTAACATTTTATAATCCTAATTTACAGCAAAGATAAAACCCAAGTTAAATAAGGTGTCCCTAGCTCAGATTATTTTACTATTCCTCCTTACTCTACTAGCATTCATCACCAGTTAATAAAACCTACCTCCTTCAAATACTTAAGACTTCAACCAGTCCTCACAAGGAATAACAACATCTACCCAGCCTGTCTTTCTCCATAACACCCTTTCTCTACAAACTACTGATTTATTTATCTATAAATATCTCAAAACTAAGTATCCAAATTTACAATCAAATACCAAACCAGGACCAAAATATAACTAACCACACTCTTTCCTCTGTAAAATATCAATTAGTGGAGATATTTAACCCAACCCAGGTCCCACTCCTCATAAAACCATCACTTCCAACCCTAAAATAAACCAATCACCTAATACATCTCAGCAAAAAACAGAATCCAAACTCACCTTAGTAAGTATGAACCTAAGACGAATGTGCAATTAAATCCATGACATACATGGCTATTTTGGCAATACACTCCTGATGTAGTCAGAGCTACTGAACTTTGTTAAAAAAGAAATAAAGGATAATGAGACCCCCCCAGGATACAATAAAGGATAATGAGACCCCCAGGATACAATAAAGGATAATGAGACCCCCAGGATACAATAAAGGATAATGAGACCCCCAGGATACAATAAAGGATAATGAGACCCCCAGGATACAATAAAGGATAATGAGACCCCCAGGATACAATAAAGGATAATGAGACCCCCAGGATACAATAAAGGATAATGAGACCCCCAGATACAATAAAGGATAATGAGACCCCCAGGATACAATAAAGGATAATGAGACCCCCAGGATACAATAAAGGATAATGAGACCCCCAGATACAATAAAGGATAATGAGACCCCCAGGATACAATAAAGGATAAAGAGACCCCCGGATACAATAAAGGATAATGAGACCCCCAGGATACAATAAAGGATAATGAGACCCCCAGGATACAATAAAGGATAATGAGACCCCCGATACAATAAAGGATAAAGAGACACCCCCAGGATACAATAAAGGATAATGAGACCCCCCAGGATACAATAAAGGATAATGAGACCCCCCCCAGATACAATAAAGGATAATGAGACCCCCCAGGATACAATAAAGGATAATGAGACCCCCCCAGGATATGATATACTCAGGTATGACAGACAAAGCAAGCGTGCAGGTGGTGTAGCATTCATCTATAAACTTCCCAAACAGGAAATACCCAAATTTAACAATGCTGAACTTCTAATAGCTCTCCTAAAACTCAACAATAGAATAACTATGTTTAATAGCAATGTATGTACCACCAATGGATAACACTGATACTGCTGAAAGCACCCAGTATTGGACATCCCAACAAATTAACCATGAAACTATAATACTTGGAGGCTTAAATTCCACCATCCCCACTTACTCCATAAACTTGTACAACTTCAGACAAACCATACTTACTAGAATAAATAAAACTTCAGGGAGAAACTAAACATTATGCTGGATTCTTACAAATAAACCAGACAGCCAAACAATAAGAGCCACAGACACAGGATACCAAAACCAAAAGCCAAAAAACGAATCCGGACTGGCAAAAAACATTTTAATAAGTTAAAAACAGCTTAAAACAGCTAAAAGCAGCGTTTAAATAAATTTACAATATACACTCATAAAAAGTAAAGTAAGCGCTTTCGTTTGTAGTAAATGACAAACTTACTCTGAGCAGTTTGGGGAAAATGATTACTGACTATGTACCAGGCAGAAGAGAAGTAAATTTATTCCAGCGATCAGGGAATGTCGAGAAGCAGGTGCACATTTATCAACTGCCCCTGAGTTTGACTCAAATCTTAGGTCAATCCTTCTTAATCCCTATTAAAATTTGTGACTGTAGGAGAAAGGGTGGTGACTTGCACTTAATTAATAATGATACTAATTAGAGTTATAGACTTCTTTTAGTTCAGAAAATGTATATTAATTCACATTCTCTTATTCTGTTAATGTTCCAAGTTAATCGTATCAATATTTTAAGTGTCCCGGATTGTCCCTGATTATTTCTGGTTTTGTTCCTGATTTGGTTGAGATTTGTTCCTGGTTTGTTGAAAGTGATGGGTAGATGTGAGAATCAACCTGCTGTATCCAGCTGTCTTCAGAATATTTTTCCTGAATGGCCAAAGTCATTTTTGATGCAGAACATGCTAAGTAGGAAATACAAAAATGTGTCCAACAAAAACTGAGCTATGTAATAAGGGGGGTATGTTTCTTATCTTTCTGATAATAAAGCTCACAGAGAACCTATGCCAATGAAACCTGTTCCAATGTTGCAAAGGAAAATGCATGACAGAAAGAAAAAAACACAGGAATTGACTAGAAGACCCAGAAGTAGGTTGGAAAGGAACCAGAAACTGGAGATGGGAGATGGAGATCAACAGGAAGAAAACAAGCAACTCAGAAATTAATGAATAAATGTGGGACTAGAAAGCATCACAGAAAAAAACACCAGCAACAAAAGTAGACTGTAGATAGTAGTTTATTAGTGTATTAATAAACTACCAAAACACCAAATAGGAACCTATTTGGTGTTTTGGTAGTTTATTAATACACTAATAAACTACTATCTACAGTCTACTTTTGTTGCTGGCGTTTTTTTCTGTAATCTATCTGCCTTACAGCCGTGCAACTCCTTGCGTGCAGGATATACTTGGTTGGAACTACAAAGCATCAGCCTAATTTGTGAAATATGGCTGAACAAGAAAACCTGGAAATATTGCACTTCGTTGGCATTTTTAACCTTGCAGGGAAATGCCTGACACAATAATAAGGTTAATTAGGAGCATATATGAGGAATTGGTGGCAAAAATTAAAGTTGCAGGGTTCCTGTTTGTTAAGTTCTGTTTGAAGAGAAGAACCAGGCAGGGGTGTTCTCTTTCCCCTATGTTAATTGTGTTATATTTAGAAACATTGTCAAACAAAATAAAGGACTCAGGCATTCAATAATATAGTTGGTATGGTAACCAAGAAAAGTTGTCTTTATTTACAGATGATATTATTTGGTACCTGGTAAAACAGAAACAATGTATTGTTGTGGAGCATTCTGAGACAGTTTCAGTTCTTTTTGGGATACAAAATTAATGAAGATAAAATAAAGGCAATAGCTGTAAACTACATAATCACACATTAATTAGTTCAGCAATACCCATATTTATCAGGACATGACAAAATGGAACAGTTAGGAGTATAGGTTAAAAAGGATTCTGATATGGCAGCTAAGGATATGTGGGAGGAGACTAAACAACAGCTAATAAAAAAACTGAGAAACTGGAAGCTCTGTTTTACGGATATGGATACCCTGATACAAGCAGTGAATATGTTTTTAGTCATTTTAGTTATATACACAGGTCAGCTGTATTTTATCACCAGAGGTGAAGTTATGGATAGTAATTAATAAGAAGTTTAAGATTTTATATGGGAGGGGAAGTGGGCAAGGGTCAAGTAGAATAAGTTGATTCTTCAAACAGAATAAGGTGGCTTGAGATTACCTGATTTGAATGGATATTTCATAGGCTGATAGGTTCATAGGTAGGTACTAGTCTACCTGCCCGAGGGCATTTATAAGCCTAGCCAGAGTGCGCTGGCTATCGCCGCCCCATTGATTAATTAACTGATCTTCTGTCAAGCAGAGCCAATGAAGTGATCCCAGGGGTGTATTTTCTGTTACCCATCCACTCGTCAAGGTTTCTCTTGAAGAGTGATAGTGAGGGGCTCTGCCTAATGTAGTTTGGAATTTTGTTCCAAAGCATGGGGAGTCCCTGTGACAGGAATATATCCCTCTAGCATGTTCTATTTATTGTTGTGGTGAGGTTTAGCTCACTAGAGCATGTGGCTCGCAGTGACTTGGATTTCTTTAGGTGGAGCATGTCCATCAATTCTGAGTTGGACATGGCTTTGTAAGTCAGGCAGAGATCACCTCTGAGTAAGCGATATGCCATTGAGTACAGCCGGAGTTTTTTCAGTTGGGCTACATAGGACATATGCTTGAGGCCAGTAATCCTCTTGGTGAGGTACTTTTGTGGTCTCTCCAGCTGTTGGAAGTGTCTTGTGAGGTACATCCCAAATGGGGCATTATGCTCTATGATGGGTCTGATGAGTGACAAGTAGAGGGGCACTATAACTTCTTTATTTCTAGATGCAAACCCTTTAGTAAATAGAAGGGCCACATAGAAGGATTTCCTAACTTCTTTGGCAATATGATTGTTAAAGGAGAGATTACTATCTACCTGGGTTCCCAGATCTCTTATTACCTCTTCTGTATTAAGGGGGCTGCCACCTATGTGGTAATTCGTGGGTGTTTTGTTTTTCCCAAACAGGATGACTATGCATTTTTTGGCATTTAGCTTGAGGCCATGACTTTGACACTCTTCAAAAGAAGCCTTGACAAGTGGATGGGTAACATAAAATACACCCCCGGGATCACTTCATTGTCTCTGCTTGACAGAAGATCAGTTAATTCAGTAAGGCCCTTTTGGAGGATGTCTGTACAGCCAGAGAGTCAATTATGGCTCCCAGTTTGCAGTCATCGGCAAACTTGGTTAGCCATAGTCCTCCTGTGTTTGCCTGTACTTCTGAGAAGTATATGCTGAACAGTAGGGGTCCCAGGACTGAGCCTTGCAGGACACCACTTGTGACTGGTTTAGAGTCGGACCTGGAGCCCACTATTCTTACCTTGTGAATTCTGTCTGTAAGCCAGTTGGCAACCTATCTCGTGACATAGGGGTTTATGTTCAGGCTGGTGAGTTTTTCCTGTAATACCCGAGTGGGGAATGGTGTTAAAAGCCTTGTCAAGGTCAAGGTAGGCTGTGTGAACAACCTTTCCCTCATCTATGGCCTTGGTGACTGTCTCGAAGAAGCAAACCAGGTTTAGTAGGCATGATCTGCCCCTAACAAAGCCAAACTGGGTCGGGTCAAATGTTTGGAAGTTCCCAATGTCTTTGTTAATAAGTTCCATGATGATGTGCTCCATAGCCTTGCAGACCAGGCTAGTCAGGCTTAAGGGGTGATAGTTACCAGGGTCAGTTGTGGCCCCTCCTTTGTGGAGTGGAATAACCATTGCTGTGTGCCATTCTATGGGCACGTAGCCTGTGAAGATGCTGAGGTTGAACAGTGTTTTTAGATGGGGGGTAGTTCGTTCTGTAGCTCATGCAAGACAGCCTGGGACACCATCCAGCCCCATTGATGCTGTGTTTGTGGCTTTTGAAAGGGCTATTTTCACCTGTGTGTCTGTGATTTCCGGGACACTACACTTTTCTGGTATTGTTGTGGGCCCTTTTGGGGGTGAGAGTGGGGCGAAGTTTGCAATGAATCTATCTGCCAGGATGTTGGCAATATCAGTAGGCTCAGTATATTTTGTACTATTTTGCACTAGTTCAGTGCATATCTGTGAGTTGCCACTTAGATTCTTAACATAGCTAAAGAAGGCTTTGTGGTTATCTTTTGAATTCTTGGCTATTTTTCTTTCAAAGTTATCCTTGGATGATTTTATGAGGAACCTTAGTTTCTTACTGATACTGATCAGGGATGTCTTTCCTTTTTGGGATTTTATTTTTTTTCTGAACTAGTTTCATCCTTCTATTGTATAGCCTGTTTATGGCAGGGGTCCACCAGATTAGTTTCCTTCTCTTAGAGGAGTTGGTTTTGCTAGGGATGGCATGATCCATGCATCTTTGTAGGTGCTCATAGAGTGCATTTGTAAAGGTTTCTGCATCTTGGGCAGCATTATCCTTTAGCTTGGGGGCTGTGAAACGTACCACCTCTGTCTTAGTTAAGGTGAAGTTTGCTTTAGAAACGTTTTTTACTGTGGTTTCCTTAGTTGAGGGTGGTGGTGGGGTGTGGGAAATCCAGAGTGATTAGTTTATGGTCTATTCTAACCAGTGATGGGTTGACCTCTGGTGTACCTGTTGTCCATGTTTGTGATGACCAGGTCCAATATGTTTTCACCTCTGGTAGGGGAGTTTACCAGCTGATCCAGGGCATTGGAGTTGATGAATTTCAGGAAGTGCTGGGCCTGGGAGTTTGTACTTGAGTAGTTTTCCCAGTTAATGGTAGGGGTCCAATAAAAATGAGAATTGAAAGTATTTAGGTAAAGAAAGATCAGGACCACTCCTTTCCTTTTCTTCTTTGCTGCTCTTGTCTCAGCCTCCTCTAACTTGTTCTATTCCTTGTTGCTGAATCTTTGTCTTCATGTTGCTTCACCTTCTGTTTACCTTTACTCAACTTTTTCTCCTTCTCCCATTAATATCTTACCTTTCCCGAACCCTGCATGTTCGCATCTCTATTGTCCCGTCCTCTGTTGTAGCAATCTATTTGTTTCTTGTGAATTTTTTTAACTAACAGCAATTTTTGTACTCTGTTTCACAGATTTATTGTTTTTATTCAAATGTATTTTTCTCCATATTTTACTAATCTATATTGTTATGTTACTATTATTTAGTCATTTTGGTAAACCTCTTTGTTAAACTTATGTTAACTTTTGTGGAGATTTTCTGCCTGGGCCTCCACTGAAATAGGGCTCTGGCTCAGTCAGACATGCCCAGTTAACAAATGTCAAATCAATAACTAACTAAATAAATAATATTACTACACCTGTCAGCATGTGTGATGATATGGGCAAGTGCCACCACAGCCAACTGGAGTTTTGTAAAGAATGATATGCCCTTTGAATATCAAACTGATTTATACAAGGTGCTTGTGTTACAAATGTATTAGAACTCTATGTCATTTGTATATCAAAATGATTTTGTACAGATGTCTGTGCCAAAAATGTATTTGTGAGCTTTGCTTGTGTTGAAATGTATCAGCAGTGGACCTTGTTGAAAGGAAGAGCAATGCAAATGTATTATTGTAGCTGAATTAAATGTGTTTTAATTGAGGATATTGGCACAGCAGATGTTAACTCTAAGAAAAATAGAGGAAATGCAAATGAGCTGTTAAGCCATTAAAAGTACCCCACAGGGCTGGATAGGACCGGAGACATTGGGTATGGGGAAGAGCCTTTTTCCATTAACTCAGTGAAAAGAGGGGAGGCTCCAGGCACTGACATAAACATTTGAGTGTGTATTGTGACCATCTGAGCTAAATTCCTGTCTCAGGTTCAAAGGGAAATACTGAGAGAACCTAGAGTCAGGTTACCAGATGAGGTCATTCTGCCAGCCCTCTTGGAAATTATAGTTTAGATATTGCAAACAGAAATCCCAGAGTATTGAGTATTCTGTTTGGGAAGCCTGACTAGAAAGACCCTCACCGACAGCATCTTGCCTTGCGGTAGTAAGTAACTTAAGTAAGGAACAGTAATTCTCTTAGATTCAGTCAGGAATATAGTGAAGCTTAGTTTAAATATTGTTTTTCTTTATTTGTCTGAGTCTGCCCGGCAATGTTCATTATATAGACATCTCACTCCATCATTTCGATTTTTCTCTCTTAACACATAGTTTTACTAAAATTTAAACCCAAAAGCTTGACTATTATATCACATGTAAATATGTATATATTTCTGCTCTACTTTAAATTCTTCTCGGTATTAGAATTATATCTTTGCATTAGAATTTCTAATTGCTTTATGTACTATATAAGACCTTGAAGTTTTCTTTTTTTGCTGTACTTAAAAATGTTTTATCATGCTTATGTTACTGTACTTGTCTGTACTGGAGCCTTTCTTGTCGGGTTTCCACTGAAAATGGGCTTGTGGCTCAGTTGGCCAACCAGGTTAACAAATGTCAAATAAATAATAAATAAATGTGCTCTTCAATATTTCCTGTAATCTGAACTCTCTGGTTTATTGTGAATATATATTTAGTATTCTCATGTACTTTTATTATTTATTTTTAAATATATTTAAAACTTTTATTGTGGCTGGTCCTTGTAGAAAGTATCTAACCTTGGAGAGTGCTTATATTTATTTGGTGACACACTGTGTGGACCACTCCAGAAGGCCTAACTATTTTGGTGAACTACTACCATTTGTATTAATATTAATATTACACAGTATAATTGGATACCCTTTTAAGAGCCTTATAGTAACTGACTGGTGGTAGTGATAATTACCATATAGTCTGGGCAAAGTTGATATAGTGGGTAATGTGTGCCAGCCTTTCCCAGGTGTGTGTGTGTGTGTGTGTGTGTGTGTGTGTGTGTGTGTGTGTGTGTGTGTGTGTGTGTGTGTGTGTGTATGTGTGTGTGTGTGTGTGTGTGTGTGTGTGTGTGTGTGTGTGTGTGTGTGTGTGTGTGTGTGTGTGTGTGTGTGTGTGTGTGTGTGTGTGTGTGTATGCATGTGTGTGTGTGTGTGTGTGTGTGTGTGTGTGTGTGTGTGTGTGTGTGTGTGTGTGTGTGTGTGTGTGTGTGTATGTGTGAAAATTAAATCTTAAAGAGTGTGTGTGCCAGCTACCTGAGGCAGGGGCACGAAGCAATGGATTTATAGAGGGAGAGAGTGCTGGAAAACTTAGCCTGGACACGCGGCTGATGACCTAACCCTACAGTTGTACCAGTGGGGAGTATTATTGGGTACCTGGAGAGAGACAGATATAGAGACATCCAAACCCTGGGCTGAGTGTGTTCCCTGTGTGCTGTTAAGGGAAACTGTACTTGATGCAAGAAGGTCTGCATCTGGAAATACTGGGTGTACCCATTTGTATTCCACCTGTACGTCCCTCTCCAGTGTCAGTGGTGAGGATTCAGGTTCCTTGATTACTGGCTCAGCATGGGGAATGACACATATCGTTGGGCATCACATATTTGGCTGACAGTGGTGGGACCATCACATGCTTACACATTAGTGAGCAGTGCTGTGGATACTGAACTCCTGTAGCCTGTAAACAGTAGTCACTAAAGAAAGTATTTGTACTCTCAAGCAGCCACACAGTGAACATTCAGAGTTTTATTTATTTACTGTTTGTTAGCTCAGTTGGTCAGGGAGAGCAGGCAAGGATGTCAGCAGGGCATTATGGCAAGCTGACAAGGAACCAATTGGGGCATGCCAACCCGATTAAAGGGGAAATTATTGCAGCCTTAATCACAGCTACAGCCAGACCAGCAACCAGGAGGACAGCCAGTCTATTGATAGAGACTTGTAACTCTCAGAAACAGGACAGTTTAACTTTTCCTCAGTGGACTTATAAACCCATATGGAGTTAAAGAGACTAGAAATGGGGGCAAAAGAGATGTAATGAGAATCATCAGAGTGAATGCAGCATTTGGAGACTGAAGAAAAGGAGAGACTGAGACATCTGGAAACTGAAGACAATGAGAGGTAGAGGCAACATGAAAAGAAATCGCTGACTTTTCCCCAGGGTCATGAAGGTAATGGGGAAGGGAGTAACTGTACCCCAGAAGCAATAAAGGTCAGTAAACCACTTCCTCATTACCAAGAATGTGATAATTTTCATAATTTTATTCTTATGTTTGAAAGAATATGCAAAAAGTATAATGTTGACTGAAGGCTCTGGATACAGTTCCTCACCCCTTACTCCATGATAAAGCAGTAACTGTTGTTTCTAAATTGTCTGATACTGATTCTTTAGATTATGAAAAAGTGAAGCACTGTTTATTACAATGTTTTAATTAACACCTGAAGCTAACAGTAAAAAAGTTTTCTGAGCATAGATGCAAGGCAGATGAAAGTGTATGTGATTATATTGCTGAACTAAGCATTTATTTTCATAGGTGGGTGAGTGGGTGTTTGTTCACCACTTTTCAAGGGCTGACAGACCTTTTGTTGAGGAAACAAACCCTTAGCACTTTGCCTGAGGACATGAGAATCTGATTGGCAGACAGGAAATGCAACTCTGCAGATGAGTTGGAGAAAAAGGGACATCTATGCCTAGCAAGCTTGGTATCACTGCACAGGAAAGGAATACCCAGTGCTGTACATGGATATAAGGGAACCCATGGTTGGCAGCATAAACCAACCCAACAGAGTCCACCATTAACAGGGGAAGACAGCAGCTCAGGTACATGGCCAGGATCAAGGGTTAAATGTTTTAAATGTAACCAGTGGGATCATGTACCATATAGATGTCCACGGAGGCAAGTGGGGAACAAAAGGTGGGGTAGCCAGCAAGTGGGAATAATGGACTGCCAGTGGCAAGTTGTCTGGGAGACAACAAGGGTACCAAACTACCAGCAGAGTTTATATCCAATCTTGGTGGAAGGAAAACAGGCCACTGTCAAGACAGACACAGCCTCTGACCTAACCATTGTGAAGCCTGCAATGGTTACAGAGGAGCACTACTTGCTTGGGCAGTCTACTCCAGTCAAAGCTTTACGAGGATCACATTCCAAATGCCTTTGGCCAGGGTTCACCTTGACTGGGAGGGTGGAAAAGGAAACAAGCAAGTAGGTGTGTTTGAGGATATTCCTGCAGATGTCTGGATAGGGAATTGTTTTGATAATGCAGTACCTTGTGTGCATGTCATGACATGCAGTCAGGCTTGAAAACAGGCATGTGTATCTGGTAGAATGGGGGATACACAAACAGACCACACACCTGAAGCCAGGACTGGTGATGTAGCTATTTCAGGGAGGGAGCTATCCTGTAGCAGTGAAACTGAAGGTGAGTTACAGCTGCTGGTGGGTACTGATGTCCTTTGGACAGAGTGACTGCAAGGGCAGAGGTGAGTAGCAGTACATAGGATGACAGTAAAGCACCGCTGTCAGAGGATGCCAGACTTCCTGTGGAAGGGGAGCTGGGAATTGTTACAAAGAGAAAGTTGAGACAGGCTCAGCTCTCAGGCCCTACATTACAAGGCTTGAGGGAGGTAGCTAGGGAGGCATCTGATTCTCAAGGAAAATGGGAGTCTATATACTGGAACAAAGGGTTACTGTATAGACAGTGGACTCCCTGAGGGAGGGCTAGAAGGTGATGTAATACAACAGTTGATAGTGCCCAGAGCCTACTGTCTGGCACTTCTAGCCATAATTCATGGCATTCCCTTTGTAGGTCATATAGGAATAAAGCATAACAAGAGATGTATTATTCAGAACTTTTATTAGCCTAGGATTGCCAGGGATGTAACAGGGTACTGTAGGACCTGTGAGCAGTGCCAAAAAGTTGGCAAGGCAGGAGACAAGGTCATAGCTCCTTTGATGCTTTTGTCTGTGATAGATGAGCCACATCAGAGGGTAGTTATGAATAATGTGAGGCCTCTGAGTATGTCAAGTTCTACAGGGAAGAAGTATATCCTTGTGGTAGTAGATTATGCTACTAGATACCCTGAGGTGGTGACTCTGTCCTCCATTGTTTCAGAGAAGGTGGCAAATGCTTTGTTAGAGATTTTCATCAGGATAGGTTTCCAGAGAGAAATACTGACTGACAGAGGTGCCAATTTCATGTAAGACCTGTTGGCTTGTCTGTGGGAGCACTGTGGGGTGAAACACCTAAAGACAACCCCCTACTACCCCCAGACTAATGTTCTTGTGCAGATGTTAAACTCTACACTGAAGACCATTCTATGGACATTTGCAGAACAGTTTAAGAGGGAGTGGGACAAATACTTGCCCTATCTATTGTTTGCTTAGAGAGAGGTGCTCAGGAATCCACAGTTTTTTCACCCTTTGAGTTGTTGTATGGGCATAGGGTGAGGGTGGCCTTTAGATTTGATTTGTGATGAGTGGGAGGGTGAGTGTGAATCCCACAAGGAGTTTGTTGTGGCATATGTCCTAAACCTCAGGACAAGGCTTAGGGAGCTCATGTGCTTGGCCCATGACAACCTAGCAGAAGCCCAACAGCAGAAAAAGGTCTGGTATGATAGGAATGCTCGAGCCAGAAAGTATGCTGTGGGGCAGCAGGTGATGGTTCTCATTCCTGTCAGACACAATTAACTGCAGGCAGCTTGAGAGGGGACCCTTCAAAGTGGTAAGGAAGGTCAGTGATGTTAACTACATGGTAGATCTGCTAGGCAGGAGGCAGGGGGACAAATTCTACCATGTTAACATGATGAAGCTTTACCATGATAGAGACACCCCTGTGCTGAGTATTTCCACTGGATGGCAGGAAGAGTCTGAGGGCGATCTGGTGACTGATCTCATTGGTGACTGATCTCAGTGAGGCTCTGACTGACACCTCAGTGCAAGGGGAACAATGTCCCAGTGGCTATCCCCTACCCAGGTTTGAAAAATCCAAGCAGTGTTACAGGAGTTTGGGGGGATGCTCATTGGGAAACCAGGTTGCACTCACCTGGTGCAGCACCATGTAGATTCAGAACCCCTCACAAAGACATCTAAAGCAGATCCCTTACAGGGTGCTTGAGTGAGTCAGACAAACTCTGAGGGAAGAAATATACAACATGCTGGAACCGGAAGTAATCCAGGAGTCCAGCAATACCTGGGCCTTCCCAGTGGTGCTAGTACCAAAGAATGATGGCAGAACCAGTTTCTGCATGGACTACAGGAAACTAAATAGTCACACAGAGTCAGATGTTTACCCCATGCCTAGGACAGATGAAGCCCTAGAGTAGCTTGGTGGGGCTAAGTATCTGATCACTATTGATCTTACCAAGGGCTACTGGCAGGTGCCCTTCAATCCCATTGCTATAGAGAGAGAGGTCAGCCTTCATGACTCCTTTAGGTTTGTATAAGTTGTTCACAAAGATGCCCTTTGGGATGGAAAAGTGCCCCTGTGATTTTCCAGAGGCTGGTAGATTGTATCCTAGCAGGAACAGGAGATTATGCCCTTGCATTTCTGGATGATATTGCTATCTACAAGCATTCCTGGCAAGACCTTCAGCATGTCAAGGAGGTGTTGGGCAGACGGCACAGAACAGGGTTGACCATTAAGCCCAGTAAGTATCAGATGGGTATGGCAGAGGTCTCCTACCTAGGATATCAAGTGGGGAGTGGTAAGATCAGGCCAGAACCTGCCAAAGTGGAAGCCATTGAGGCATGGCCTGCCCCTGTTACAAAAAAAACAGGTGAGGCCATTCTTAGTGACAGTGGGGTACTATAGAAAGTATGTCCCCAATTATAGTATAATAGCTGCTCCCCTCACAGATCTGACAAGGAAAAACAGGCCAGATAAGGTAGTATGGATCCCAGCATGTGATCAGGCATTCCAGAAGCTTAATGGAGCTTTGAGAGGACCCCCCCCCAACCAGGCCAGATTACAGCAAATACGTTGTTGTGCAGGTGGGTTTCAAACCATGGGGTGGGGGTGTCCTTAGCTAGGTTTCCTCAGGGGGAGAAGAGCACCCAGTGGTATATCTCAGCTGTATACTCCAACACAGGGAAGAATGTTATGCAGATATAAAAAAAGGAATGTCTAGCCATAGTATGGGCACTGCAGAAACTTCAGGTTTATCTGTATAGAAGGATATTCTATGTAGTTACAGACCACAATCTCTTAACATGGCTACACAGAGCCAGCCAGAAAATGCCAAGCTATTAAGGTGGAGCTTAGGATTGCAGGCATATGATATGACAGTATAATACCTTTGCGGGGTCAACAATACCAACACAGATGGGGTCTCAAGACAGGGAATGGGGTAACATATTCCCAGATAGGCTTATTTCTCTCAAGCAATGTTTCTCAAGAGTCACTTGACAAACTAGCTTGAGTCTTTGGGGGGGGGGGTGATGATATGGGCAAGTGCCAGCATAGCCAGCTGGAGTTTTGTAAAGAATGATATGTCCTTTGAATATCAAACTGATTTATACAAAATGCTTGTGTTGTAAGTGTATTAGAACTGTATGTCATTTGTATATCAAACTGATTTTGTACAGATGCTTGTGCTGAAAATGTATTTGTGAGCTTTGCTTGTGTTGAAATGTATCAACAGTGCACCCTGCTGAAATGAAGAGAAATGTACATGTATTATTTTAGCTGAATTAAATGTAGATGTTTTAATAGAAGATACTAGGACAGCAGAGGTTAACTTTAAGAAAAATAAGGGAAATGTAAATGAGCTGTTAAACCATTACAAGGCCTCCTACAGTGCTTGATAGGACCGGAGACACTGGGTCTGGAGAAGAGCCTTTGTCCATTAGCTCAGTGAAAAGAGGGGAGGCAGCAGGTACTAACAAACATTTGGATGTGTATTGTGGCTGTCTGGGCTAAATTCCTGTCTCATCTTCAAAGGGGAATACTGTGGGAACCCAGAGTCAGATGACCAAATGAAATTATTCTGCCAGCACTCTTGGAAACTATATTTCAGATATTACAAAGAAAAATCTCAAAGTATTCTGTTTTGGAAGCCTGACTAGAAAGACCCTCACCCACAGCATCTTGCCTTGTGGTAATAAGTAACTTACCTAGGGAACAGTAATTCTCTTAGATTCAGTCAGGAATATAGTGAAGCTTAGTTTAGATATTGTTTTTTTTTTGTCTGAGTCTAGCCATCAATGTTCTTTTCAGTATGTCCTGTGATCTGAACTCTTTGGTTTCCTGTGAATATATATTCAGTATTTTCATGTACTTTTATTATTTATTATTAAACATATTTAAAACTGTTATTGTGGCTGGTCCTTGTAGAAAGTATCTAACCTTGGAGAGTGCTTATATTTATTTGCTGAGACTGTGTGGGCCACTCCAGAATGCCTAGCCATCTTGGTGAACTATTACCATTTGTATTAGTATTAATATTACACAGTATAATTGGATATTCTTTTTAGAGCTATATAGTAACTGACTGGTGGCAGTGGTAACTACCTTGTAGTCTGGGCAAAGTTGGTAGAGCAGGTAATCTTTGCCAGCCTTTCCCAGGTGTGTGTATGTGTGTGTGTGTGTGTGTGTGTGTGTGTGTGTGTGTGTGTGTGTGTGTGTGTGTGTGTGTGTGTGTGTGTGTATATATGAAAATGAAATCTTAAAGAGTGTGTGTGTGTGTGTGTGTGTGTGTGTGTGTGTGTGTGTGTGTGTGTGTGTGTGTGTGTGTGTGTGTGTGTGTGTGTGTGCGCCAGCTATTTGGGGCAGGGACATGGAGCACTAGGTTTACAGACAGGGTGCTGGGTGACTTGGCTTGGACATGTGGCTAAAGACCTAACCCTACAGCTGTACCAGAAGGGAGTCTTATTGGGAACCTGGAGTGAGACAGATATAGAGGCATCCAGACTCCGGGCTGAGTGTGTTCCCTATGTGCTCTTAAGGGAAATTGTACTTGGTGCATAGAGGTTTGCATCTGGAAACACTGAGTGTATCCATTGGTGTGCCAAGTACACATCCCTCTCCAGTGTCAGTGCTGAGGATTCAGGCTCCTTGATTGCTGGCCCATCATGGGGAAAATACATATCGGTGGTCATCACATATTGGTAGCAGGGGTGGGCATTACAGCATGTATTACTACACCTCTCTCTCTACCTAATGCTTTATGCAAATGTGTAAGTACAGGGGATGGCTAGAGATAACTAGCCATGTGCACTTCAATGGAATTTTTCACTGGGATTGGACTAGCTGGCCAGAAAAATTCAAAGAATCGCTTTACAAAGCTGTACGTGAAGCAGTGATAAAAATATACACCATCTTTTGACCATTTGCAATCATTAATTTATATTGCAGCAGTGGGCCTTTTAGCATCGTAGCAAATAATGCCATGCATTTCTGTGTTTGGCATCAGAGGGTATGTTTGTGCATGTAGTGGCATGAATGGGGCTACCTTAATGTCTGTGTGTACTTGTTTAGTATATGTATGGAGGCATGTGTACAACAACACTGCATGACTTGGTATGGGGAACACTAGCACAGTTACCTCTAACTGTAGTTTCCTGTTTCAGGACATGAGATACTAAATAACTTCTTCTTCATGTTTCTCTATCATGTCTCTGCACTGCATTTATATCATTGCAGCACTACTAGGCTTGGAGAAGATGCACAAATAGCACTTGTGACAACATTATTCTAAATCCTGGGGAGGATTTCTTCAGAGTTTTAAGTATTATCGAGTCTTAGAATACAGACCAAGTCTCTTAATGGGTAGGGAGTGAAATAGAAGTAAGGACTGGGCCGATGTTAATATACTTGTAACAGCTTAGAAGAAATGACTGATTACAGAATGAAGCAGGAGAGGGTAACTTTGATCTACAAAATGCTAGAAAACAATAGTGTGTTACAGCTATTACACTGAAGGCATGCTTGGAAACATGAATTAAAATGTGAACCACATTAAACAGCAGAGACTAAAAATCATACTTGCATGATCTAAATTTTCCATCTGCATGACTACACATTATGCACATGTATTAACACAAAAACATATTCTCCCTAATCCAAGAATTCACAATATGGACTTACAACATAAATCAAAAATGTTTTTAAAAGTGAACTTAAATACTGGAACCTTATAAATGGCAAATACCAAATAATTTAAAACAAGCCTTTATCATTCTTATAAGAAAAGCGCAGTCCGGGTCTGAACTGTCTGCAAACAGCTACAGTTAACTTTGAACCTAACACCACTCTAAGTATTCAACTGCAGTACCACCTTTATCATTCTTATAAGAAAAGCACAGTCCAGGTATGAACTGTCTCCAAACAGCTACAGTTAACTTTGAACCTAACACCACTCTAAGTATTCAACTGCAGTACCACGTTTATCATACTTATAAGAAAAGCACAGTCCGGGTCTGAACTGTCTGAAAACAGCTACAGTTAACTTTGAACCTAACACCACTCTTAAGTATTCAACTGCGGTTCCACCTTTAACATTCTTATAAGAAAAGCCCAGTCCGGGTCTGAACTGTCTGCAAACAGCTACATTTAACTTTGAACCAAACACCACTCTAAGTATTCAACTGTGGTACCACCTTTAACATTCTTATAAGAAAAGCGCAGTCCGGGTCTGAACTGTCTGCAAACAGCTAAAGTTAACTTTGAACCTAACACCACTCTAAGTATTCATCTGTGGTACCACCTTTGTCATTCTTATAAGAAAAGTGCAGTCCAGGTCTGAACTGTCTGCAAACAGCTACAGTTAACTTTGAACCTAACACCACTGTGGTACCACCTTTATCATACTTATAAGAAAAGCAGAGTCCGGGTCTGAACTGCCTGCAAACAGCTACATTTAACTTTGAACCTAACACAACTCTAAGTATTCAACCACAGTACCACCTTTATCATTCTTATAAGAAAAGCACAGTCCGGGTCTGAACTGTCTGCAAACAGCTACAGTTAACTTTGAACCTAACACCACTCTTAAGTATTCAACTGTGGTACCAGCTTTATCATTCTTATAAGAAAAGCGCAGTCCGGGTCTGAACTGTCTGCAAACAGCTACAGTTAACTTTGAACCTAACACCACTCTTAAGTATTCAACTGTGGTACCACCTTTATCATTCTTATAAGTAAAGCGCAGTCCGGGTCTGAACTGTCTGCAAACAGCTACAGTTAACTTTGAACCTAACACCACTCTAAGTATTCAACTGCGGTACCACCTTTATCATTCTTATAAGAAAAGCACAGTCCGGGTCTGAACTGTCTGCAAACAGCTACAGTTAACTTTGAACCTAACACCACTCTAAGTATTCAACTGTGGTACCACCTTTATCATTGTTATAAGAAAAGTGCAGTCCGGGTCTGAACTGTCTGCAAACAGCTACAGTTAACTTTGAACCTAACACCACTCTAAGTATTCAACTGCGGTACCACCTTTATCATTCTTATAAGAAAAGCACAGTCCGGGTCTGAACTATCTGCAAACAGCTACAGTTAACTTTGAACCTAACACCACTCTAAGTATTCAACTGCGGTACCACCTTTAACATTCTTATAAGAAAAGCCCAGTCCGGGTCTGAACTGTCTGCAAACAGCTACAGTTAACTTTGAACCTAACACCACTCTTAAGTATTCAACTGTGGTACCACCTTTATCATTCTTATAAGAAAAGCACAGTCCGGGTCTGAACTATCTGCAAACAGCTACAGTTAACTTTGAACCTAACACCACTCTGTGTATCCAACTGTGGTACCACCTTTATCATTCTTATAAGAAAAGCGCAGTCCGGGTCTGAACTGTCTGCAAACAGCTACAGTTAACTTTGAACCTAACACCACTCTTAAGTATTCAACTGTGGTACCACCTTTATCATTCTTATAAGAAAAGCACAGTCCGGGTCTGAACTGTCTGCAAACAGCTACAGTTAACTTTGAACCTAACACCACTCTAAGTATTCAACTGTGGTACCACCTTTATCATTCTTATAAGAAAAGCACAGTCCGGGTCTGAACTGTCTGCAAACAGCTACAGTTAACATTGAACCTAACACCACTCTAAGTTTTCAACTGTGGTACCACCTTTATCATACTTATAAGAAAAGCACAGTCCGGGTCTGAACTGTCTGCAAACAGCTACAGTTAACTTTGAACCTAACACAACTCTAAGTATTCAACCACAGTACCACCTTTATCATTCTTATAAGAAAAGCACAGTCCGGGTCTGAACTGTCTGCAAACAGCTACAGTTAACTTTGAACCTAACACCACTCTTAAGTATTCAACTGCGGTACCACCTTTAACATTCTTATAAGAAAAGCCCAGTCCGGGTCTGAACTGTCTGCAAACAGCTACATTTAACTTTGAACCAAACACCACTCTAAGTATTAAACTGTGGTACCACCTTTAACATTCTTATAAGAAAAGCGCAGTCCGGGTCTGAACTGTCTGCAAACAGCTAAAGTTAACTTTGAACCTAACACCACTCTAAGTATTCAACTGTGGTACCACCTTTATCATACTTATAAGAAAAGCAGAGTCCGGGTCTAAACTGCCTGCAAACAGCTACATTTAACTTTGAACCTAACACAACTCTAAGTATTCAACCACAGTACCACCTTTATCATTCTTATAAGAAAAGCACAGTCCGGGTCTGAACTGTCTGCAAACAGCTACAGTTAACTTTGAACCTAACACCACTCTTAAGTATTCAACTGTGGTACCAGCTTTATCATTCTTATAAGAAAAGCGCAGTCCGGGTCTGAACTGTCTGCAAACAGCTACAGTTAACTTTGAACCTAACACCACTCTTAAGTATTCAACTGTGGTACCACCTTTATCATTCTTATAAGAAAAGCGCAGTCCGGGTCTGAACTGTCTGCAAACAGCTACAGTTAAATTTGAACCTAACACCACTTTAAGTATTCAACTTTGGTACCACCTTTATCATTCTTATAGGAAAAGCACAGTCCGGGTCTGAACTGTCTGCAAACAGCTACAGTTAACTTTGAACCTAACACCACTCTAAGTATTCAACTGCGGTACCACCTTTATCATTCTTATAAGAAAAGTGCACTCCTGGTCTGAACTGTCTGCAAACAGCTACAGTTAACTTTGAACCTAACACCACTCTAAGTATTCAACTGTGGTACCACCTTTATCATTGTTATAAGAAAAGTGCAGTCCGGGTCTGAACTGTCTGCAAACAGCTACAGTTAACTTTGAACCTAACACCACTCTAAGTATTCAATTGTGGTACCACCTGTAACATTCTTATAAGAAAAGCACAGTCCGGGTATGAACTGTCTGCAAACAGCTACAGTTAACTTTGAACCTAACACCACTCTAAGTATTCAACTGCGGTACCACCTTTAACATTCTTATAAGAAAAGCACAGTCCGGGTCTGAACTGTCTGCAAACAGCTACAGTTAACTTTGAACCTAACACCACTCTAATTATTCAACTGCGGTACCACCTTTATCATTCTTATAAGAAAAGCCCAGTCCGGGTCTGAACTGTCTGCAAACAACTACAGTTAACTTTGAACCTAACATCACTCTTAAGTATTCAACTGTGGTACCACCTTTATCATTCTTATAAGAAAAGCACAGTCCGGGTCTGAACTGTCTGCAAACAGCTACAGTTAACTTTGAACCTAACACCACTCTGTGTATCCAACTGTGGTACCACCTTTATCATTCTTATAAGAAAAGCGCAGTCCGGGTCTGAACTGTCTGCAAACAGCTACAGTTAACTTTGAACCTAACACCACTCTTAAGTATTCAACTGTGGTACCACCTTTATCATTTTTATAAGAAAAGCACAGTCTGGGTCTGAACTGTCTGCAAACAGCTACAGTTAACTTTGAACCTAACACCACTCTTAAGTATTCAACTGTGGTACCACCTTTATCATTCTTATAAGAAAAGTGCAGTCCGGGTCTGAACTGTCTGCAAACAGCTACAGTTAAATTTGAACCTAACACCACTCTAAGTATTCAATTGTGGTACCACCTTTATCATTCTTATAAGAAAAGCACAGTCCGGGTCTGAACTGTCTGCAAACAGCTACAGTTAACTTTGAACCTAACACCACTCTAAGTATTCAACTGTGGTACCACCTTTATCATTCTTATAAGAAAAGCACAGTCCGGGTCTGAACTGTCTGCAAACAGCTACAGTTAACATTGAACCTAACACCACTCTAAGTATTCAACTGTGGTACCAGCTTTATCATTCTTATAAGAAAAGTGCAGTCCGGGTCTGAACTGTCTGCAAACAGCTACAGTTAAATTTGAACCTATCACCACTCTAAGTATTCAACTGTGGTACCACCTTTATCATACTTATAAGAAAAGCACAGTCCGGGTCTGAACTGTCTGCAAACAGCTACAGTTAACTTTGAACCTAACACCACTCTAAGTATTCAACTGTGGTACCACCTTTAACATTCTTATAAGAAAAGCAAAGTCCGGGTCTGAACTGTCTGCAGACAGCTACAGTTAACTTTGAACCTAACACCACTCTTAAGTTTTCAACTGCGGTACCACCTTTAACATTCTTATAAGAAAAGCACAGTCCGGGTCTGAACTGTCTGCAAACAGCTACAGTTAAATTTGAACCTAACACCACTCTTAGTATTCAACTGTGGTACCACCTTTATCATTCTTATAAGAAAAGCGCAGTCCGGGTCTGAACTGTCTGCAAACAGCTACAGTTAACTTTTAACCTAACACCACTCTTAAGTATCAACTGCGGTACCACCTTTATTATTCTTATAAGAAAAGCGCAGTCCGGGTCTGAACTGTCTGCAAACAGCTACAGTTAACTTTGAACCTAACACCACTCTTAAGTATTCAACTGTGGTACCACCTTTAACATTCTTATAAGAAAAGTGCAGTCCGGGTCTGAACTGTCTGCAAACAGCTACAGTTAACTTTGAACCTAACACCTCTCTAAGTATTCAACTGTGGTACCACCTTTATCATTCTTATAAGAAAAGCACAGTCCGGGTCTGAACTGTCTGCAAACAGCTACAGTTAACTTTGAACCCAACACCACTCTAAGTATTCAACTGTGGTACCACCTTTAACATTCTTATAAGAAAAGCAAAGTCTGGGTCTGAACTGTCTGCAAACAGCTACAGTTAACTTTGAACCTAACACCACTCTTAAGTATTCAACTCTGGTACCACCTTTATCATACTTATAAGAAAAGTGCAGTCCGGGTCTGCACTGTCTGCAAACACCTAAAGTTGACTTTGAGTATGTGTCTACCTGTTTGAGCCAATATGCATTTTCCCCTGGAAAGCACTCTGCTTTGGCTTGCAAGCAGCCCCCCCACCACCCCACCACACACACCTACCACTTTCTCTCTTATTCTCTTCTGTTAGCAAATAGTATCCATAACTGATCAATACTGTGTGTTTGTTAATTTAAACTGAGACCACATTAGACTACTGATACAAGGTTATCCTGTTTTTCCACCTGAGAAATGGTTAAGAAATGACTTACAGTTTCAGAGCAGTCCTTGGTCAATTCTGATTGTTTCTTAAACACAAACTTGTCTTTGCTTTGGCTCATTAGCAGCAGTACAAAGAACTGCCTGCTCACACCCTTGTTCTTCCCTCCCCCTTCCCTGTTTATTAGCTTAAGACAATCCCAAAGTTAATAAATATTACCTGTGGCAGGCACCATTTTTAAAACTACAACCACCATTGTCACTATCATATGTTCATTTATCAGTTAACTCTGTTACCTGATTGTTTCCAACCCCCTTATAAGAGCAAATAACAGGGTCTCTACCCGCTTTGCTCCCCACCCTGCCCCCTATTCCCTCCCGCCCCCAGTGGTCCCACTATTATTACACTCACAAACCCCTCCCATCTTTCCAATAGCCAACCACAGCGCTAACTAAACACTACCTCCTCCATCTTCCCACTATCACACCTCCTCAACTAACATGTACAAGCATACCTTACCTATGCTCACTGCATGCACTCTCCTTGCATATTTTACATCCTACCAAAGCTCCATTATTCCCCCACTCAACCACTACCACTGGACTACTACTCACACCACCACCCATGTCTCACCCATACTCAGCTCCCCTCCCACCAACTCAAGAACCTTCCCTATGCACCCCCCACATATTCTACCAACTATATTACTCAAACATAAAGCATCCCTACAACTTAACACATTAACCCTCCCACCATACCTATTACCCACAGAGCACAATCATAAAGTTTCCCTTATAAGCAAACACATTCAAAAACTGAGAAAACTAATAACCTCATGCATATCAAAACTAGCCCTAAGTGGAGACATCCACCCCAACCCTGGCCCTACCATCTCCAACCCCAATCCTCATAATCAGACTAGAAACCACAACTTTTCCCATATTACAGTCAATAGAATGCCAAGTGACTTCCTTCTACTAAGCTTAAATATTAGAAGTATATCCAACAAAGTCCATGAACTCCATGCCACCATAGACTTGCACTCCCCGGATATAGTCATCCTGACAGAAGCCTGGCTAAAACCTCACATTACCAGTGAGCAAATACTCCCTACAGGTTATGGCATACTAAGAGTAGACTGGCTAAACAAGAAAGGAGGCAGTGTAACTATAATATTTAAACAGCATCTAAACATCCAGATCTTAAAATCATCAGCTCCACAAATAGGCAATGAAGAAATAGTATATACCAACCTCAAAATAAACCAAAACAAAACCATCAACATAATTGGATGCTACTTCCCACCTGGCCAAAACATCCCTCCACTAGAAAACCTCCTCAGCTGGTCTACCCACCATCTCCCCCAAGAAACTATCATTTTAGGTGATTTCAATATTGAATGGCAATCCTGTTCTGGCAACCATCCAACCCATCATGTAAACCTTCATGGCTTCACCCAAATAGTCCAGTCATCAACCAGGATAAATAAAAACTCCACAAGCACACTACCCTGGATTGGATACTAGTCAGTAAGAGCCCTCAGTCATATATAACAGGTTGCTTATCAGATAGCCTCAGTAATCACTCCCCAACATTCCTACTCAAAAAATACCTATACCAAGCTAAACCTGTCATCAACCGTCAGATACATAAAAAAATAAACTTTAACCCACTCACATTCATCTCATCTCTCAAAGAATGTAACTGGAATCCTCTAAAGTACCCCAGTCTTGATGACGCAGTTGAATTTTTTAATACTACCTTCCTGAGCATCCTTAATTACCATGCCCCCATAAGACTTTCCAGAATCAAAGCACAACCCTCCCCATAGCTACAGAAAACCACTAAGTCAGAAATGAAAAACAGGGATAAAGCTTGGGAGTACTGGCGCAAAACCAAAACCCCCTCAACTCGACAGAAATTCCTAGAACTACACAATAGAGTCAAAAAGCTAATAAAACAAGACAAATTCCAATACTACCAGTCTGCCCTAGACTCCTCTCAACACAGCCCAAACAATTCTGGTCCTCCATAATCTCCATCCTCCACCCAGGTAAAGTCAGTACCCCTCTTCCTAACATCCCTCACTCCTCAGAAAATATTACTACCTCATTCAACACACACCACACAAACCATACTATCACTAGCTAAACAACACAACCCCCCTCCCCTACATCCCACACCATCAACTAGTAATCTCCCCACTGCCTTCTCTTTTTCTCCTGTATCTACCTCCAACATAAAAAAAACTCTTAACTAAACTTAAGCCCACCAAATTAGCAGCAAACAACCTCCCAAGTGAATACCTACAAATCACAGCTGATGCTCTGGCCTACCCAGTATCCATCTTGATTAACCGATCTCTGTCAGAAAGTTACGTTCCCACACTGTGGAAAGTATCACATATAATTCCCCTCCACAAAGGCGGACCCTCCATAAGAACTAACCAATTACCGCCCCATAGCTAGTCTCTCTCCACTCCAAAATACTAGAGAGATGCATACACTCTCAGGTCTACCTTCTTACTAACAACCTCCTTTCCAATACTCAGCATGGTTTCCGACCAAACCATAGCACCACCACTGCCTTACTCTCCTTTACTAAAACTATCCTTCAGCATAAAAACAATGGCTATCTCTCCTCTGCTACTTTCCTAGACCTATCTAAAGCATTTGACATGGTCCCACATAAACAACTTATCTCTGTCCTCAATAACCTATCCTTCTCACAATCAGTCACCAACTGGTTTCAGAGTTACCTGTCTGATCGCCAACAATCCATTGTATGGCAGAATGACATATCTCCCCAACTACCTGTCTCCATAGGGGTTCCCCTAGGATCCATCCTTGGACCCCTACTCTTCTCTGTTTTCACCAATAATCTAGCCTCTGCCACCAAACATGGCACACTCATATAATACGCAGATGACTCAACCATCATCTGCTCAGCCCAGTCCCTACCCAAACTGCAAAAAGTCACACAGGAAGCCTTTTCCTCTGTTGAAACTTTGTTATCCGATGCCCAATTAATACTTAACCCAAACAAAACTAAACTACTCATCTTTCAACCCACCAAACATACTCAAAACAAGTCTCACTTTAACATCACAGCAAAAGACAACACCACTATATACCCAACTAAACACACCAAATTACTAGGAGTGGGAATAGACAATAAACTAAAATTTGACATTCACATATCCGTGACCATAAAACAAAAATCCACAAAAACCTAGGAGCATTATATAGAAATAAGCAACTTCTCACCAAAGCAGCAACGATTTCAATAGCAAATTCCCACCTTATCTCCACCCTACTTTATGCCTCTCCAATATATACCAACCTAAGGCAAAGCGATCTAAACTAGCTAGAGACCTGCTACAACAAAATCACCAAATTCGCCACAGGGGCATCCTACCGTAGTCACCACTGTCTCTCACTTGCTGAACTGGGCTGGCTTGAACTCCCTCACCTCCTTCAATGGTATCAACTCTCACTCGCCCACAAACTAGTAAACCATCCACTAAATGTCCCATCCCTCCAGAATCTACTCCAACCCTATCGCACTACCAGACCACTAAGATCCAACAACAAAAATCACTTGCAGATCACTAAAGCCAATAACTCTGCTGGTGAAGCACTATTCTCTTGCACCACAGCCAAATTATGGAACTCACTCCCACCCACAATTACCTCCGTACCATCATGCACCCACTTCAAAACTTTACTAAAAGTGCACCTAAAAACATGCTGGCTATGCCCTTGCAACTCCCATTCTAATATCACCCACCCCATCCAACCACTACCTTTCTTTCCACTCCACTAACTACCTTGATTATAGCAACTCAGATGCTCATAGGTTCATAGGTTCATAGGTTCATACTAGGCTATCTGCCCAAGGGCATTTATAAGCCTAGCCCATAGTTATTTGGCTTTCGCCACCCCTTTAGTTTGAATAAAACTATGCCTATTATTTTGCTGTGCCTCTGTCAAGCAGTGACACTGAAGTAATCCCTGGGGTATATCTGTGATCTCCCATCCATTGGTCAAGATTCCTCTTGAACAAGGCCAGCGAGGTGCTCTGCCTCACATGTACCGGGATTTTGTTCCACAGCATAGGGAGTCTCTGGGTGATGAATCTGTCCCTCCAGCACGTTCTCTTAATAACCGTGTCAAGGTTTAAATCTCCCGCCCTTGTGGTTCTGAGGGATCTAGATTTTTTAAGGTGAAGCATATTCATCAAATCAGGGTTTGACATGGCCTTATATGTCAGGCACAGGTCACCTCTGAGCAAGCGGTATGAGACTGAATAGAGCTGGAGTTCTTTCAGTCGGGCAGCATAAGACATATTTTTGAGACCCTTTATCCTTTTGGTGAGGAACTTTTGGGGCCTTTCCAGCTGCTGCAGGTGTCGGGTCAGATACATTCCGAATGGGGCATTGTACTCAATCATAGGTCTAATGAGTGATGAGTACAGGGGACGATGACCTCCCTTGATCTAGATGTGAATCCTTCATGATCAGGTGGGCAATGTAGAAGGTTTTCCTAACTACTTTAGCAACATGAGTGTCAAACGAAAGGCTACTGTCAACCTGGGTCCCCAGATCCCTAATGACTTCTTCTGTGCTCAGTGGATTGCCACCTATATGGTAGGTAGGGGTAACCTTGTTTTTCGAAGGGTATGACTATGCATTTCTTGGCATTTAACTTTAGGCCATGGCTCTGGCACCAGTTATCCATTTCTGTGAGGCCCTTCTGAAGGATATCTGTGTCAGATGTGTTTTCGACTATGGCCAGTTTGCAGTCATCTGCAAACTTTGTCAGCCATAACCCTCCTGCGTTTGCTTGTACTTCAGAAAAGTAGATGCCGAACAAGAGTGGACCCAGGACTGAGCCCTGTGGGACACCACTTGTGACAGGCTTTGAGTCTGACATGGCTCCAGCAACTCTGACCCTGTGGGTTCTGTCACTTAGCCAGTTTGCAACCCATCTTGTGATGTATGGGTTTACATTCAAGCTGATGAGTTTTTCGATGATACCTGAGTGGGGTATTGTGTGAAGGCCTTTGCCAGGTCAAGGTAGGCTGTATGGACTGCCTTTCCTCATCAATGGCCTTGGTGACTGTCTCAAAAAAGTCAACCAAGTTTAAAGGCATGATCTGCCTTTGACAAAGCCAAACTGGGTTGGATCCAAAGTCTGCAAGTTCCCTATGTCTTTATTTATGAGTTCCATTATGATCCTCTCCATGGCTTTGCAGATAAGGCTTGTCAAGCTAATGGGACGGTAATTTCCAGGGTCGGTGGAGGCACCGCCCTTGTGAAGTGGGACCACAGTCGCTGTGCGCCACTCCTTGGGTATGTATCCTGAGGTGAGGCTAAGATTAAACAGCTGTCCTAACTGCGGGTTTAATTCCTCATTGAGTTCGTGGAGCACACAGCTGGGGACACCATCCGGTCCCATGGATGCTGTGTTTTTTGCTTTGGAGAGAGCAGTTCTCACCTGGGCATTGGAGATGTTTGGGGGGCTACAATCCTCTGGTATAGATATCTCTCCTTTTGGGGGGGAGGGGGGGGAGTTTGCACTGAACCTGTCAGCCAGTATGTTGGCAATGTGTGTAGGTTCAGTAATCTTCACATCATTTTGAACTAATTCTGAGCATATCTGGGAGTTTCCTCCTAGGTTTCTAACATAGCTAAAGAAGGCCTTATGATTGTCTTTTGAGTCCTTGGTGATTTTTCTCTCAAAATTTGCCTTGGATGATTTTATGAGAGCTCTTAGTTTTTTACTTATAATGATCAAAGGTGTCTTACCTTTCCAGGATTTTGCTCTATCTTGTAGTAGCTTCCTCCTTTTGTTGTAGAGCTTGTTTATGGCTGGGGTCCACCAGACTGGATGCTTGCCTTTGGTACAAAGAGTCTTAGTTTTGTTTGGGATTGCCTGATCCATGCAGTCCTGTAGGTGCTGGTAGAAGGCATTTGTAAGTGATTCAGCGGTTTGAGTAATGTTTACCACTGGCTCAGGGGCCTTAAAGGAGACCACACTAGTTTTAGAAGTGTGAAGTTGGCTTTTGAGAAGTTTTTCACTGTGGTCTTTTATTTCAGGTGGGGCGGGATGAGGACCTCCAGCGAGATTAGTTTATGATCTGATCTCACCAGTGAGGGGTATACTTCCGGTGTTGAACATTGTGATCCCATGTTCGTGATGATGAGATCAAGTATGTTTTCTCCTCATGTGGGGATGGTGACTAGTTGTTCCATGGCATTTGAGTTTATGAACTCCAGGAACCTTTGGGCTAGAGTGTTTGGGCTTGAGTAGTGTTCCCAGTCTATATTAGGGTAGTTGAAGTCACCTAGTATGATGGTGTTTGGAGATACATTTATCCCCTCCAGTGTTTTCAGGAAGGCCATGTGAGGTTCCTGAGTTTGAGAGGATGGCCTGTAACATGCTACAAATTGCAGAGCAGTCTTGCCTATGGTTAATTGCACCTGGATGGTCTCCGATGCATCGTGCGTTGCCACCAACCTTGAGGTGTGGGTGTCCTTTATGAATATGGACACCCCCCCTCCTTTCTTGGTGTTGTCCGGATTTTGTGGCCGGAACGCATGATATGAGGTGAAACCTGATAGTGCTGGGGTGCTCTCAGGAGCCTTGAACCAGGTTTCTGTCACAGCACAGACATCGATGTTCTCCATACTGAGAAGGGCCCCATGTGCGTGCATCTTGAGATTGAGACTTCTGGCATTGAGCAGCATTACCCTTAGTTTTTTTACTGTTTTGTGTTCTAGGGTGGTAGGTTTAGAATTTGAGCCTTGCCTAAAAAAGGCACTATGGGGGTGGCAAGAGCCTTTGCCAATATCCGGAAGCCTAGGGGTGACAGGTGCAAGCCGTCCCTTGCGAAGCAGCGTGGCTTGTCCAGCATGTCATCCCAGGCAGACAGACATTGGATCCCCTTTGAATGACACCAGAAATTAAGCCAATTATTAAAGCCTAGTACTTATTATACAGCAGGAACTTCTTATTGTAACATTTGTTAATGTCTGTTATGTACTTCACAGATAAAGATTCTAGTTGTCTACTGATGTACTATGTTCTTCATCTGTAAATATGTTGCAAGTAATTGCTATGTTAAATTGTTAATCACTATGTAATCCAATGTAACTACTGTCTGTTAATTTTAACTGTGGAGCTTTTCTCCCCGGGCCTCCGCTGAAAATGGTCCTACGTCCAGTCAGACACTCCTGGTCAACAAATATAAATAAATAAATAAATAAATAAATAAGCCTAAGAAATTTGTCCAGGCCAATGTTCTGTTTTTATGATTATGCTTTATGTGTTTGGTAAATTTGCTAGAGATCTGATCATAAAGTCCAGGAGGTCTGCAGGCATTAAGATCTATCTGCCACTGTAATTCTTTGTAATGCTTTCTTTATATACTTTAGCTCTTCAAGACACCCTATTCAGTTTTCATTCCGTGTACTGCATGTGATGTCCCCTCTGACTAGGGATGGTGACTTTGACTCTGTCTTAGAAACAAAAAAAACTACAAAGCAGGTTACATCAGTGTTACCATGATAAATCAGCATGATACAGCCTAATGTGACATGGAAATGTGTGGTCACCAAATAACCACATTTAAATTTTAGAGATTGTCACTACCAGCATGTACAAATGTATAAGAAATGCAGGAAATACAGCAGAAAACACCCTGTGCTAGGTTAGACCAAGAAATGCAAGATACTGCTACAGAGTATCAGCAAAGTTACTAAGTAGCTATTGTTCAAGGTTGCCGTTAAGGTAAGAAATAATACAAAGACAAACAGAATATTTGGCTATACAAATATATTTGTATAGGTACACATGGTTTGATACAATTTTAACAAATCAGTATCTCACCGTTACTCGTGCTGTTCATGTGAAAAGTGCACATATATGAGCATATCATTGTTCTTTTATTAAATAAGGAAAGCTGAATGCAGTTATGACTCAAACTATGTTTTCCATCTTGCAGTCTAACTTGGTGAATGTCTGTATTTGACAAAACTTCGTAAGTATTACTTATGGCAGAGGCCCTCTGACATCCTTATGTTGTTTCCTTAGTATACAAGTATTTTATGCAGCTGTTTCCTCTCAATTTAATTTAGTAACACAGCTGCAGAATTTGCATAAGGCAGAGATGAAACTTATGCCAGCTGCTTTGCTGTCTGTTATAACAGGAAAAGAATAACATTTCATCTCAAGCTGCAGTTAGTGGGTCTGAAATATTAAGCATTCATATTTTCAGAGTATGAAAAAGAACTTACATTTACTGTAATATGATTCTATATTCCCATCACATTGCCACCCAGACTGGGGCACAGACTGGAAAACAAAATGATTGACTGCCAGCTACTGTAAATATTGGAGGAAACTGTTAACAAGAAGATATGAGTGAGGAATATAAACACGATTTCTGGCATAAGAACTCTCAATTAAGTCACATGACATAGGTCAGTGCAGCAGGGAAGCTGTCCTGGGTATTTCCTAACCTGCTTTTGAAAGCAGAGAGGGCAGTTACATACTCACAGGGGTGATTCATTCTTGGTAATGGGAGCAATCAAACAGAAGACCCCAAAGCTAGTTAAGGAACTTAATGGTGTTTGTGTAAAGGCAGGAGAAGTAAAGAGTTCCAGATGGGAGATGATCAGATGGAGACCCATTTACTAATGGGCACTAACAGCCTTTTAGCATTACTCTCCTACTATGAAATAAAATCTTCATTTTAGATTTAAACCAGTAGGAGAGGTGATCATGACCTTGTCAAGTGTGGTTTTGATGTTCTGTGGCGATGACCATGTCAGAGAAACATGTAATATTTTGCCAGGTACTGGCTACAAAATGGGTGAACATAAAAATGGGATACAGTAAGCTCCAAACAACAAGACATGTACCCTGGAGGCAGCAGATCAAAGGGGGGAATAGTATATATAATGTATGTACAGATGAGTCTTGTTTAGATCGTTGAGAAGTAAATTGATCTCATAGCAAAAAGTCAGAACAGCTGATCAAAAATAATCTAATTACACATTACTGACTTTTTTTGTGTGTGGCAGGTCTTCATGATATTTCTGCTGCAGCATTTTGGTTATGTCTCAGTACTCTGATATGGTCTTTATAGTAAGTATAATCTTAACAGGCAATCCTAGAGCCCTGCGATGAAAGGAAACAAAAAGCTGATCAGATTTACTGATAGCCTTAGTTTTATCCAAATAAAACCTAGGTTGTCTATGCATATCCAAGGTGTGTAAGATCTTCTCACTGAAGGATTGTGGAGAAGGGAAGAAAGTGAACAACTGAATAGGTTGATTAAGAGACAACCCATTAACCCCCTTTGGCACAAAAAAAGGATTAGCATACAAAGAGACTCTATCCTTATGAAGAACAAGAAAAGGTAGAAAGCCATCAAAGCTTGAATCTCAGGAAACCCTCTTAGCAGAGGTTAAAGCTAGTAAAAGAACTGTTTTCTGGGTACAAAACTTTTAAAGAAGTTGAAGCTGCAGGTTCAAAAGATTTCAATAGCAAATTCCCACCTTATCTCCACCCTACTTTATGCCTCTCCAATATATACCACAGTTAGCTTCTTAGCTTCTCTAAAACATAGTTCAAATCCCATGGAGGTGGAACTGGTTTCCTGGGAGGATTAATGTGAAGGACGCCTTTGAGAAAAAAAGTTTTACTTCCAGTCTAGAAGCTAAAGGAGGAATCAATGGTGGACAAACAGAAATGGATGACAAGCGAACTTTCATTGAGGAATACGCAAAACCACTCTTAAGTAACTCACACAAGTAAGAAAGAACAACAGGGATATCCACAGAAAATGGATCCCAACTATGTGAAAGACACCAAGTATAAAATCATTCCATTTAGATAAGTAAGATCTTCTAGTATTGGGTTTTCTGACCTTTTGCAGTACCCTAAGCACATCATCAGAAAAAATATATCTGAAAAGAATCAAAAGTTTATCACCCACAGAGTAAGATATAAAGTTGACACATATGGATGAAGTAGAGATCCCTTGTCCTGTGTGAGAAGGTCGACTCTGTGAGATATCTTGTGATGACTGCTCTGGCTAAATGCAGAAAAAGAGGGAACCAGTGTTGTCTTGGTCAAAAGGGAGTCAGCAGCAAAATTTTTGGTTTGTCCTTCTGAATCTTGAGCAGAATTATTTGAATGAGAGGAAAGGGGGGGATGCACAAAGAAACATCCCTTCTGTGAGATAGACAGGGTGCCCACCTTTCAAGCCACATCATTTGGGACTCTGGCACAAAAAAGAAGTTGCCTGCTCACAGGGAGGCAAAAAGATCCACTAGAGGAGTACTCCACTGATGGACCAAATCCAGAAACACATCCCTGTGAAGCATCCATTCATGGGATTGAGTCATGGACCTGCTTAGAGTGTCGACCACAACATTTTGGGTGGATAAAATATAAACTATTTGAAGAGTCACCTTGTACTGAACTGCCAAGTTCTAAGCCATCAGGGCCAACCTGCAATGGATATATGACTTTGTCCCTCCATTCTTGTTTACATAACAGAGGACAGTGGTGTTGTCCATAAACACTTTCAGAAGTCCTGGATGAAACAGAGGATGGAAAGCCTGTAGATCTAGAATGAAAGCCCTCATTTCCTTGATATTGATATGTTCCTTCCTTTGAGAAGGAGACCAGAGACCCTACACCTTCTTTGTTGCAAAAGTTTCCCCCAACCTGTGTCTGAGGTGTCTGTGAAGAACTCTAGAATTAGTTGAACCTGATGAAGAGGAAGGCCTGGATTCAGATAAAATGGCTGAACCCATCAAAGAAGCTCTGATTTGAGGCATGAGAGAAGAGGAAGTACAAACTCCAGAGGATGAGCATGCTGCATCCAAACTGATTTCAGGTACCACTGAAACTTCCTCGTGGGATGTTTTACCAGTGGCACCATAGGTATTGTGGATACCATAAACCCAGTAGTCTGAGAAACTTCCTGGCAGTTACAGATGGAACAGGCAGTAGACTGCAGAAGGAGGAAGTGAGAGACAGAATCATTTCTGGTGAAAGGAAAGGCATCATTATTTTATTTTATTTTATTTTATTTTATTTTACATTTGTTGACCGGGCTAGTCCAGCTGGATTAATGTCCATTTTCAGTGGAGGCCCGGGGAGAAAAGCTCCAGAGGTAAAAACAATTTTAAAAATACAATTAATTCATAGTACAAAAGTGTTATGCAATGGGAAAAATAAAATGTAGTCACATTTATTATAGATCTTAGTGAACTAAAAAAGCTAACTTAGAAAGTGAGGCCTGAGGAGAAAAGCTCCAGAGGTAAAAAAACAATTTTACAAATACAAATAATGCATAGTACAAAATGTGTTGTACAATGGGTAAAAAATAATATGTAATCACCTATATTATAGATCTTAACTTACCTAAAAAAGCTAATATTAGAAGGAGATTTAGAGGAAGGTTAACTACTAACAATACAGAAAGGAAGGTAGGAAATATTAGAGTGAATCAAGTAATATTTACAAAGAAAAAAGGATATTTTGTCAAGTGAAGAGTTGAGGTAGATGGGGGGGTCCAAGTGGCTAAGGAAGGTTTATGATAGAGTAAGGTGCAAGCAAGTTAATCTGGGTTGGTACACGAGCAAAGCCAGAAATTATTAAGATGTCTTAATAGTTGTTTCTTGAAGAGTGGAAGAGTGGGCAAAGAAGAGATGTCAGATGGAAGATTATTCCATATTTTACCTACTGAGTTAGAAAAAAGGCAGTTGCCTGCAGAATTAATAGTTTTGGTAATATTAACAAGCAGTTTATCAGAGGAGCGTAGTTGTTTCAGGTTAATATAGGGAGTCAAGAGGTTGCTAAGAGCTGGTGTTTTAGAAGGTTGGTATAGAATTTTGTGTGCTATTAAAAGTTGTTGAAAAATGAGCTTGTTAGGGAGTTGCAGCCAGTGTAGTTGTTTTAGGTTTAGGCAGTGGTGGGTTCTGAACTGGGATGAGCTAGCAAATCTGGCAATATTATGATAAGATGTAGTAAGTTTCTTAAGGTTACTTTTAGATAGATTAGTGTAAATAGGGGAAGCATACAGAAGGGTAGAGATAAGATGTGTTTGGGCTAAGGTTGTCGTAGCTTCAGGTGTGAGGAAGGGCTTTATTCTGTACAGGGATCCTATTTTTTTATTAACTGCTTTTATTGTACTGTTGATTTGACAATCATAGTTAAGATTATTATCGATAATAACACCGAGAAGTTTAGTTGTACAATCAGGAGAAATAATTGTGTTGTCAGTTGCTGTAATACAGAAGTTTAATAAAGTTGATTTACATGTAGGTGAAAAGAGTAATAATTTAGTTTTCTTTGGGTTAAGGAGTAGACAGCGATTGGAGAACCACTGTTCAACAGTTGAGAAGGCTGATTGAGTTTGAATCTGGAGTTCGGTTTGAGAAGAAGCAGTGCAAATAATGGTGGAGTCATCTGCATATTGTATGCAGGTAGTGTTAGGGATAGATGATTGGAGGTCGTTAATAAAGATGGAAAATAGAAGTGGGCCTAGGATAGACCCTTGAGGGACTCCTAAAGAAACAGGGAGGAGAGCAGATAATGAGTTTTTCCAGAGTACAGCTTGCTGACGGTTTTCTAGATAGGAAGAAAACCAGGTTATGGAAAAGGGATCCAGGGCCAGCGATTTTAGTGTGTGCAGAAGAAGTGTATGATTCACCATATCAAAGGCTTTTGATAGGTCTAAGAAAAGAGAAGATGTAAGTTTGTTATTGTTCCGGTTGAAGTTTATGGTATTTGTAAAGGAGAGTAAAGCTGTGGTGGTACTGTGAGCAGGTCTGAAACCATGTTGAGTGTCAGCTAAGAGGCTATTATAGAGGAGATGATTGAGTAGTTGTTTATGTATACATTTTTCCATGATTTTAGCTAAGGGGATAGAAGTGCTATGGGACGATAGTTGGAGAAATCATAAGATTTGCCTCCTTTATGTAGGGGTATAATATGTGATATCTTCCAGACTGTTGGAAAAATACCTTCTTTTATTGATCTGTTTATTAGGATAGAGACAGGGTAAGCAATGGCTTTGCTGCTAGTTGAAGGAATTCAGCTGGAAGCTTGTCTGGAAGGGGTGGTAGGTTGTAGTTTATGGAGAAGAGTTTGTATATAGGAGGTAGATACAGGTTGTAGGTGTAGGGGAGGGATAGTGTTTATTAATGTGTTTGGACGCAGTTGAGAAGTATCTGGAGATAGTTGGTTGGCTAGAGTTTGTATAGAATTGGTGAAGAAGGAATTAAAGTTATTGGCTGTTAGTGTGGGATTATCAGGGTCAGAATCCTGAGGGTTGGGTGTAATTATTTTGCCTGGGGTCAGCAGATTATTAATACATGACCAGAATGTTTTAGGTTCATTTTTGGTAGTTTTTTGAAGTTGAATGTAGTAATTCTTTTTATCTAATAGAATGGCTTTTTTAGTACTGTTTCTAAGTTCTTTAAAGTTTTGGTGGTCAGTTGGACTTTTGGTGGTACGCCATTTATGCCAAGATTTGTTTCTTAGGCCTATTTTAAGCATAGTACTAGTGGTTAGCCAGAGAGCAGCTTTACTTTTGGTCCTAATGCTGCGACTTGGGGCGCTGATTAAGTATAGCTAAGAATGTAGAATTGAAGTGTTCAACTGCTTTGTTGAGTGGGAGATATTTTAGTGGGGTCCATTGACATTGTGAAAGTTCAGCTTGAAACTGCTCAGGGTTAAGTTTCTTTTTTGAGTGAAGAGTTTGGAAAGTGGTGGGTAAGGTTAGGTTGGTTTTGCATCTAATGATATAGGTTAGTGCGTGGTCACTAAGGTCATCTGGAAGGATATGTGTTTGGTAGTTTTGCAAGGGGGTATTTGTGAGAATCCAGTCAAGGGTGGTACCCTTATTGTTTGCTTTATTAGCCTGCACCCTAGGAAAATGTCAACCTAAGAAGGGGAAGAAAATTATTTTTTGAAATGTATTGTGAATCCCAACCTTTGCAAGAGACAGATAGCAAACTGCAGATTTTGAACTAACTGTTCTGGAAGAGAAGCCAGAAAAAGGAGATTGTGCAAGTATGGATATACCTGAATACCTCTGACCCTGCAATAATCAATCACAGGGGCCAACATTTTGCGAATAAAATTGGGGCAGTAGACAGACCAAAGAGCAAGTCAGAGAACTGAAAGTGCAAAGAAGCCACAGAGAAACATAAACATTTCCTGTAAAGAGTATGAATAGCAATGTGTAGGTAGGAAGTAAAGGAAACAATCTGTAAAGACAGCATGCAAAAAGTTGGAACTTTTAGAATAGTGTTTAAATGGGAAAGGTCCAAAATGAGCCTCCAAGGACCATCTTTTTCTGGGTAAAAAAAACATTCTGCTTTTTTTATTTGGCAACAACTTTCG